>NC_092864.1:24184570-24200254 GCF_032062135.1 Pyxicephalus adspersus | reverse complement strand
TGCAGTTCAAATGCATCTGAGTTGTTTGATTTAAAATTATTTGTGGTAATGTACAGAACCAAAATAAAAAAAAAGTTTACAGTCCAAAAATACAGCTAAACCTATGATTAAGATTAAAAAAAAGTAGGTAATTGTAATGGTAATTTTCAAGCAGTGAATATATTTTAAATCAAGTCCTTGCTGACCTCTGTAGCTACAGACAAAATTATTCATAAAGTTTACATCAGTAGGACTGACGTCCATATTGGATCCTCAGTAGCTCATCTCACCTCACTCTTCAAGCAGTATCTTGACAACATTCTAGCGTTCTAATCAACACAGAAAAGGAGCTCTGTCAGGGGGATCAGGGTTATTAACTGCTGAGTGAGCCACCAAAAGTGATTTAAGCACTTTTTCTTCAAACTTTATGGTTCAAAAAAATGAAATACTTGGATGTCCATAGTCTGACTACATGCTCACTTTAAGTTGCCTAGTGCAATTAAACCCTTAATGTGTCCAAAATGGGCTGGCATTCATAAGTACTGTTCCATAAGCTTGGCTTTTTCACTTTCTCCCACAGAATTTTATGTTTTCTGTCATGTAGTAGTGCTTGAAAGGATTCATGTGGGGTTTTATTGTAGACATTACAAGCCTTTTTATTGCAAATCATCATGTGGTTTAGGTTTTTATAACGGTAAATCTGTATTTTGTTAAGCAGGCTTTTACACATTTTCAGGCCGTAGATCTTTTGTTATACTGTAGATGCCTTTTATGACCTGGAACATACAAGTATAAATCTGTTTTACAGCAATCAGCTTATTGTCAGATGATTTCAAACCTAATACAGAGTGGAAGCAGTAGATGTCTGGAGGGTCATTTTAATAAGCCCCAGCATTAGTTGTACCCCTGTAAGAATGGTGTGGTGGTCATTGCTGGTCACTTCTTTTTGTTCATTGTCTAGCTATCAGACTTTAGTTGTTGACACATTTCTGGCACTCGTTTATGACATACATGTTCTGGGTATGTGACTGATGTATGAAAGTCATCCCGCAACCCCCCCAAAGAGGTCAGCAATGGCAATCCCCATATTTCTCTCTTGGTAGGTGAACTTCAAAGAACATAATTTAGTAGTTATGCCCCTATATTTTAATCATTAAAACACAAATGACATGAAAACTACTCCTAAAATAAATTTACTATAGATAGTGAAGAATTTAAAATACGTCATGATGGTTTCCATTATTACCACTTTCTGAAAATGTGAATCGCCTGGCTATCATACTAAATCCACAAAGTTTAATAGTTTTTTTTTTTTTTTGATTTGGGACACATTTGATAATTAGTGAAGTCAGAGAAAAGCCAGAAAAGTCCATATCTGCATACTTCAGTGGCCTAATGATCACTTTTCTGACCCCACGGTCACTGTCCATGCAGCTGTTGGCTCCATTTAGAAAAGCCAAAGAGTGGCATGAACAGAAACCAGCAGTGGTGGCTTCATCCCTTATGAAAGGTGGCTTACTAAGGAAAGAACAGTTTAAGAAAGATGAGATATGCAGAACTGACCTATGCAAGGGGGTTGGGCAGAGCTGAGTGTTGAAAGAATAGGTGCGGAGGAGAGAGGTGCGGAGCTAAGCATTCAATAGGGGTGTAGAACAGAGCAGGGCTGGACGCAAAGGAGAAGGGTGCACTGAATGAAGCAATGTTGGGTGCAGAGGTAATAGGAACAGAGCTGAGCAGTGCAGGAGTGGTTATAAGGTAAGTGGTGCACGGCTAGGTACACAGCCAGTGTCAGAGATGAGCAGTATAAGGCTGGAAACAGAGATGAGGGGTGCAAGGCCTGTGTGCAGAGGAAATGGGTGCAATGAATGGAGCAAATTTGGGTGTAGAGGTAAGAGGTGCAGAGATGAACAGTGCAGGAAAGGTGCTAATGTGAGCAAGGCTGGTTACACAGCTAAATGCAGAGATAAGCGGTACAAGACTGGAAAAAGAGATGAGGGGTGCAAGGTTAAAAGAAGAGGAGAAGGGTGCAGTAAGAGTGTAGACTATTTTGTGTTTGTATTGCTACTAAAGGACACAAAGCTGAAAAATTGATTGGTCATGTGTACTATCGCCCAGTCAATGCCCATTCATGACACTCAGTGCTTGTATCTGTTGCATCATTTAGCCACATTTAGCATCTCAATACAAACCATCTGATAGATAAAGAAACTCCTATGTACGCATCATACAGAGAATTCACCTGTTTGGCAAAAACTGCCTTCTAATAAGTAATATTTATAAAATATATAACTCTCCCTTTAACAGTTTACTGTGAAAGATTTACAAACAGATTGTAGAAGGTTGATTCATTCCGCAGCCAGAATAATGATTCTTAAAGGCAAAGTTCCAGAATGAGTAGGCTGTCATAGATGTCACTTGTGATGACTGATGAGGCATGCCTGTGTCACAGGAGAAATCTGTTATTCCTTCTGCTAGAGTAAAAAACGCTCTTTTACTTATTTTGGGATTTTTATTTCCCCACACTTGCTTATCGTGCAGTGTCATCTCCACCGTGTCACATTGCGGTACAGCTGACTTAAATTAATATAGGATCAAGAGAAGTTGCCAAAGCAATCTGCTTCCTTGCAGAGATATTCAAAAAAATCTACTTAGATATTAATTCTTCACATCTGTCAAACAATCGCTAAGATAAAGATAAAGTCACAAATCCTTACTTATCCACATGCAGCCATTTATACGCCTGACAGCAATAATGTGAAGTGTCCTGAAAACCGATGGGTAAAAAAAGAACAAGCCGTGGGAGACAAAATGTAGATGTGATATTGGTGGATGGCGGTGTATCCTTAGGATATCTATCAATGTTTTATCAAGAGGCTTTTTTATCGGACTGTTATGGTAGAAGGGCAAAACACAGAATTACGTTGACCAGTAATCGTTGAACCAATGTCAGACATAAGGTAAACCACAGTAGTTTAATACACACCCAGCCGCAAACCCAAATGCTTCCTTTTAGCTGTATGGCATCGGTTAGGATTTTTACAATTTTGTGCACCTACTTCAATGTTTTCCCCAGCCCCATGTAGCTGGGTGCACAACCCAGCACTTTTCAGTAACCATCCAGTTGTTTTTGGATGGTTACTGAAAAGTTGGTTACATCACCCACCAGGGAATATCAGCCCCCAACAGCTTCTTCCCACCTAGCTATAAAACATTCTGGGGAGAATACTGTATACCTATGTGGTTGCATTTGCATTGTGGTGGTTTGTGGTGCACTTTGTGGACATGGCATACAGTTTCTAGCTGCCACTTCTATCGACTTGAATAGGGAAGTGTTGCAACTGTACTGAGCATGGCTGCATTGTGGTTATGGGTAGTGGACTGGAGATGGACTATATCTCTTGTCAATAAACACTATGGTTAACTCTAAAATCTGGTCACAGACACATAAAGGGAAAACCCAGGAGAGGCTAACTGCACAACTGAAAGAGGCTTGAAGGACTTTTTTGCATTGTGGTAACGCATGCAAATACATGCCTTATATTGGGTATTACCAAAACAAATGCAAACGTTCCTTCTCCTTGTCTGGTAGTTAGTGGTATCATTTATTGTTAAAGGCAGTCCAAAAATGTTGCATTGCTCCATACCATACCAAAAGGGTATTGTGGTATGATGTGTTGCAAAAAAGGTGCAGGTGTATAATTGTAGTATGATGTCAACTATGATAGGTAGGCTTATTTAACACCATGCACAGCAATGAATAAGGTGGAGATTGTCAACATTCATGCATTAATGACCACGATAAATAACCAAGTGGTAACAATTTAGATTTGAGCCTGGCAGATAGCTGCAGTCTTCGGGTGGCTAGTTGAGTGGAACAGTAGGCAAGATATGCAAGTGGTGAGCCATTCGTTCAAAAAACTGTTGAAGGAATATTAGGTTATTATACCCTTAAATACACTGCAACTAGTTCTCTCTTGTTGCACTACAGATCACCTCCATCTCTTCATCTACATAACGTAATTGGTAAAAATTCTGCAGCCCCTGCAGTACGTAACTCAGAAACAGCTGGCAACACTACTTGGAACATCCTTGCTTGTTTGTGGCTGTGTTGTACAGTCCTGATATAGAAGAAACTCAGATCTTGTATCGGCACCTCTGGGCACCAAATTCCCCTTTAAAATAAAACCAGTATAAATCAAGAAAATCATTTTGTTACCGAGTGCTAGGCTTGAAAATGGAAACAAAAGGCAGTGTTTAAAAATTGCATAATTATAGTTGTAATTAACAAATTATTGTACAGCTTGTGGAAAAAAATGGGACAGTGGAACATATTGTTCCCCTATCACTTATAAAAAGACTCATCAGGCTGTTAAGATACTTCGACACCCTACAATATAGATGAAAAACACTTGAAACGTATTGATACCATGTAGTATGCTGCAATGTAAACAAATGGGAAAACAAGAACCTGACATGTACCTTATATCATGTTGTATTTAAAACTGAGGCAGCTAAACTACCATTATGGGATGTATACTCCAATAACTAAATAAAGAACAACTCCAGCCTGACCTTAAGTTTTGTACAGTTGTGCAGGTTCTGCTTCTGTACTGAAATTGTGTACTCAGATTTTACTGTACACTATGAGCTTCTTACAATGTGCATTAGAAGCTGCTGCACGTCCAATAGAGCCAGCTCATTTAATGGCCACTTACCTCTTTGCATCAGGACAACAAAAACAAGGGCCACAGAAACCACCTATCTTCTATTGAAAATAAAATAGAGATAGCTGAGGACAATTTATTTATTAAGAATGCAGTACAAGACAAAGAACACAGAAAGTAACATGTTTTTGGCAAGATAAATCTTTGGCATGGCATCAGAGGCTGAGGATCCCAGATAAGAAAATTCCAAGTAAATGCACACAATAAAGTTTTCTAAAGACAGAGCAGTTGCTAAAAGTTGCCATTAAACTAATGTCAAGCACTAAATGGTTTATTATAAAAAGAGCTAGCTATCATAAATATATTATATATTACTGGGTAGCTTTCCAACTGACCGTAATCTCTAATCTTTAACCTGTGGGGTTTGTAGGCTTTTCCTTTGCACTACCCACAATAATTTACAATGCGGGAAGCACAGTGCCCACCACTCTTACCGATACAATGCTGGATCCCAGGTTCCAATCTCCTCGGGGTCTCTATTTGCATGGAGATCGCTTCCCACCCACATCTCTCCCACATCCCAGAAACATGCAGTTAGGTTGGCTGTGAAGTTTCTCATTTATCCAGGTCATGCTACATCTAGTAGTAGTTAGTCACATCTAACTGGGATTGTTGAAACATTTCACAGCATATCCGTGCTGATTCATCAGTTCATTTCACACCTCTAGCAATGTAATTGGATGTTTAACACATATTCAGACTTTCTGACACCAAGGATGAAATTGGGACCCATTTCACATCTACTTATCTTAGACAATCAACATCTACAAAGGAATATTCCATGGTGATTGGAGGTGACTAAAGAGTTTGTGCTGTGTTGACCTACAATGGCTTTAGAAAGTATATAGACCTCCTTCACTTTTCCTTTATTTATTTATTTTTTTTGTTCTGTGCACTTTGGGTCATTGTCATGTTAGAAGGTGAACCTTCAACCTTAGTTTGAGGTCCTGAGCACTGTGGAACATTTTCATTGCTCTATTCAGCTTTCTCTCAACCCTGACCTGTTTCCCAGTCCCTGTTGCTGAAAAACACCCCCCATAGCACAATGCTGCCACCACCATTCTTCACTATTGGGATTCTATTTGGCAGGTGGTGAGCAGCGCCTGGTTCCCTCCAAATGTAGTAAACTTCAGGCAAAGCAGTTCAATCTATGTTTCATCAGACCAGAGAATCTTGTTCCTCACAGTCTGAGAGTCCTACAGGTGCTGCCTTGCAAACTGAGGATAGGCTTTCATCTAGCCACTTTGCGATAAAGCCCAGGTGAGTGGAGCTTAGTTACATCTCCACACAGGATCTCTGCAGATCAGTCATAGTGATTATCAGGTTTTTAGGTCACCTATTTTACTAAGGTCCTTCTCCCTCCATTGACCAGTTTGGCTGGGCAACTAGTTCTTGAAAAATTTTGTGCCAACCTTTTTCCATTTGAGAATTAGGGAGAACCTTAATTGAAGCTGATTCTTTTGTAGCCTTTCCCAGATCTGTGCTTTGCAATAACCTATTTAATGTACAGTGCTGCGTAATATGTTGGCGCTATATAAATCCTGTTTAATAATAATAATATTAATCCTATATTCAATTAAATGTGACTAACTACAACTAGCTATGCAGTTAGGTTAATTGGCTTCCACTCAAGATTGGCCTTTGATTGTTAAGGGCATATGGCTATGGTAGGGATTCTGGATTGTGACCACTTTCTGAGGGATAGTTAGTGACATGGCTATGGACTTTGTGAAGCTCTTTGGAATATGTTGACGTTATATAAATATAAAATAATAATAATTTATTGACACTATGTTTGCTCAGGGTCCTCCGTCTAATAGTTCTAGAAATGTCCAGAATTAACAAATAGGACTTGCTCTCCTATTGACTTCAGTGGGATTGGTCATTCAGGTTTGCTACATTTTACCCAAAGTTAGCAAATCACCAAACCAAATTAAACTGGGTGTATTCATTTATCCCTATGATTTAATGTTCCTCTGCCACGTTTCCATTGTTACCCCTGCTTCCCCCTTCCCACTGGGGACATACACCTCATATATCTAAAACACCTTCATGTGACAATATCTTCCCTTTAAATGGACACCAAAGTCACTTTAAACAAACATTCCTTCATGGACTTAGCACTATAGTGCACAATAAATCAAAAAGAGTTGAATTATGAATATCAAGCACCGTATTTTAGATTGGCAGTGAAATTAATAATGTAGAGCGGGGCAAGAATCAAAGACCATTCAGATTTGCTGTAGTACTGTCACTCTAATCTTTCTTCCGTACTGTTCCAGCATGCAAAAACTGCCAAGACTCGAGTTTATAATTAAAATAAGATCATTGTGCACTTTTATTTTTCCCAGAGATTACAATTCAGCAACCAATTTAAATTTTCAAATCATATGTCAAGTACTCAATGTACTCTGGCTGTGTAATGCCATGTATAAATATTATCAGCCATTTTACGCTTTGTAAACATTTTGTAACGTATATAAAAGTTTCATTTAATCTCAGAGCAGCTTATAAGGAAAACTAATACTGAACTGGTACATTTATTAAAGTGAAATTAAAGTTAAAACTTGTCCTCTACTCCAATAGAGTTGAAACACCAATAATACTTCCAAGAACAGATTCCATTTCAAATAGGTGCCAGGAATGGGTAAATTGATTTAGTTTGACTTTCATTTGGACCCTGCACTTACAAGAACTGTGCTACACTTAGTTCCTGTATTTACTGCAGCAGATATGATAAAATGAATCGATAGTGATTTGGGTCAAATTTATAATCATTTCTAAATGTTATGTTTTTGGTTAGGAAATGTGACTACAGAAATTAACAACGTGGCGGACACTAAAGCTGCATACACACGTGCAATTATTGTCGTTGGAAAGGATCTTTCACGATCCTTTCCAACCACAAAGGACTGCACGATGCATGGAGTGCTGTACATACAGCACCTTTCTGCTCTATGCAGAGGAGAAGGGGAGAACGACGGGGCGACACCCTGCTGCACGCTCTCCCCCTTCATTTGCATCAGGATCACTGGTCGTCCTTCGTTCGTGGATCCACCAGAAAGGTTGTTCGGATGATGGACGACGGGTGCTGTACACACGCCAGATTCTCATCCGATATCGGCCCTGAGACAATTATCGGCTGAGAACCATTAGACGTGTGTACTTAGCCTTATTCCTGCCTGCCACAGATCTCCATAGCGGAAGTCATGTTTTAAACTTGAAGCTGACTTCTGGCTTTCACATAAAGATCACTGTATATAAAGGTTAATTTTATAAGGCAGAGGATACATTGGAGTTCTAATAAATCCCTGATGTCTCATTCAAAAAAAACTCTCCTCCCCTAATACAATACATAGGGTCGTTCTCAGGCCCCTTGTGATAGCAAGAACATTTAGATAGAATAAAAATAAAACAAAATAACTTCTTCTGTATATATACCCTTCTTTATACATATTTTCTGCTCTATATGCCAAATATAATCCCGTCCCTGTAAATAAGTTTCATGTGCAAGCCCTTTTTACTGCTATTTGATAAAAGAGAATGCTTCCGATAATACATACATTTGGCTATGAGTTCTAGACATGTGAATAATACCGTAGAAACTGACCCAGAAAATGGCAAAGGAATTCAGTTTGCAGCTCATCTGGAATGGGGTTGCTCACCCAACATAAGAAGTTAAACATTTAGATGACATGACTTGGGGCATGCAGATAATTGACAGCATTCTTACTGCGACTGACAATAATAGAGAAATTCAACAAAAAAAATTTTGCTTTATGGGCTCAATGGCCTGATTTTAACAGCTGAAGTCCAGGCAAATAAAAAAGAAACAAATTATTGCAGCTATGTATTCATAAACAAATCATCCAACATAGTTTAGGGTTCTCCATAGTGGTAAAACATGCAATATCACAATGTGATTCTGCCTTCACACAAGTGCAATAACATATGATAGACGGCATGTCAACATGATAAGGACAACAAACTGTAAATGGGACCTCATTGACAGCAGTGTAAGTTCTCAAATCAGACCTGGTATCATCCTCTTTCAGTTCGTGTTCTGCAGAGCTCAGACTTGGCAGAGGGGATAAGAAGTAACACAAAGAACCAATAGATTGTGCCATGTAATAACAATGAATATTATAATAGTAGGAGAGGTCATTGTAACATAGAGGTGAGACAATCAGTCTACTGGTTGGTATAGCTAGTAATTCTTTGTCTCATCAAACTGGACTTGTTCCTAGGCTATCCAAGCCACATTTTCAGTTTTAAGGAGTGTAAGGAACATACTCCACCATTTTTATCCACACAGGTTGCCTTAACCCAATCACCATGGAATGTATAACCCTGTTCTAGTTACGCAATCCATCTTTTAGTTTGTCTGCATAGATTTTAATACTTCCAAGTGCCATAGCCAAAGGTGTGATCATCAAAGTAATCAGCTTTTAAACCGTTTTAGAGGTGATTATTACTAAAAGCCAATAAAACAATTTGGAATAATTTTTGTAAAAAAAAAAAAAAACAGTATATGAAACTCAAGCTGCTTTAGAGGCATATAGGCTCAGACATATATAAAAATTACTTCTCCCCAGGACAGATAATGAAGTTCTGGAAAGCATTCATATCTTGAATCATAATCCTCAGGGTTTTGATTCTTCCCTATTCAATTCTAAAGAAAAACGTGTTGGGCTTCAATACAATAAATGTAATGGTGAAGCATGTAACTATTTAAATAATATAAGTTATTAATATTGTTATGTTTTTAACATTTGGTAAACTCCTGTTAACAAAGTTGATGTTTGTAATATACTAATAGCAGTTCACTGATTGTTTCACTGTTTTTGCTTGTGCTGGTGCTTTTACCTGCTAAGAACAAAAGATTTGCTAAAAGACTATTGATAAAAATATAAAGCCTCCATGTCACAGTGTACCATATATCATTAGCTTGTTTGTTTATGGATAAAAGTCCATTTAATTTCTTATCTATTATTCCTGCCTTATGTCTTCTAAGGTCATGTTTTTTAAAATGTTCTATATTTTTCTGCCGTGGTTGTCCAGGTAATGGTAGACAAAATACTAACACTGAATTGTTATTGCAGAGGTTGTACTAAATAACAGGCAGAGTGCACTGCATTGCAAAACAAATTTTATTGTGTTCTAATTTAGGGGAATAATTATTCTAAAATAAAGCTTCAATATTTGTCAGGAGATTAATTTTGGCTTACATTTAGGGCCAGTTTAGACCCACTGACTACTGCAGCATTCTGCTGTGGGCTTAAGAGACATCCCAACCATTATGGCTATTACAACTCAATGTGTTGCATGGGGTAACACAATATACTAGTGGCAATGACCACCTATTCATTTGCAAGCTCTTTGTCTCTTCAGGCTTCTGATGTGTGCTTTGCAAATACCAATGCCACATGACAGGGATAGAAGGTATGTGTTTGACGTACGGGTAGTGATTCATAGCCTGGCTTCACCTTATTCATGCTATGTTCTGGAGTAAACAAGAGCAAACTTTAATTTCTCTGATTATACACCAACAAGTTTATAAAAGATGAATGGTTCATATTTTCTTTAAATGAATTGGTTGCTTTAATAGGCTATGTGGAAAAATGTTCTTTGTGTAGTTGTACTTATGCCAACAGAGTGACATTATGTGACCGCAATACACAAAGTGACAGTGAACTTTACCACTTTATTAAAGCAGACTTGAATCAGGCTGAACACCCCCGCAGGAGCTAAGACCAGGCCACAGATGGTCTCAGAAAGTCTGGTCCTTCTGGCATTAGATAAACAGCTTACTAGTTTCACTGCAACATTTCAATGTCAATAAAAGTAGGCTTTTCAATATTTGTTCTTTTAGTGCTGCAGTATAGAAATGCGCAATAATTAATAATAAGGTTTAAAGAACAATGGGCAATGAATATGATAATTGTAGCAACACATCAGGTTTGCTTCAGTCATATACTGTAACCCTGTTACTTGTAATATACTACTTTATATTTATTGCTTGGCAAACAATGCTGAATAACCTGACCTAACTGTTAAGTTTATGAGAAAATAGTTCTGCAAAATGACTATACGTTATTTTCTACATTTTATTACTGATCTTAATGTTGATTGAGTTAATTTATTTTTTAAACCTCAATAAGGATTTATAGACATCAAAAGGTACCTAAAGATCGGTCAAAGCACTGTGTGCTATTGGTTGAGCCTTTGGTATCCTCTCCCTCCTTTGTACCAATCTGGGAAGAAATTAGGCATATCTGTGGGCATGAAGGTGCTTGGATATTAATAATATTGATATTTTTCAACTACCCAACTATGGTGGACCTTGGTGATTTTGTGAACTCCTAATTCGTAGATTGATAATACAAGGAAAACCTGTTTCTCTCCTGAGGTTTAAAAGTCCTGCAGAGTTATCAACTATCCATCAAGTTCAACCACTAGGGAAATAAACATATCCCAGATATAAAACCCTATAGACTCAGTTGGTCCGGAGGAAGGCAAAAAAACCCTGGTACAATTTGCTTCAACAGGGGGTTTTGAAGTCCCATTGGTAGCCTTTATTCTCTCTACCCAACTATGGTGGACCTTGGTGATTTTGTGAACTCCTAATTGATTAGAGTTTGACCATCCTTTGACTGTGACCTTCACGTTTGAGTCCAAAGACTTTGCCTCCATTAAGTTTGGGAGTGCATATGTCCTAATTCAGACATATTTATGACATTCTTAACTTTTCCTCTTTTCTCCTGATGAAGCAGACAGTTTGTCCTTGAAATGTGTTGAGAGAGATATTGTAGAAGTGTCTTTTAGGGTTACTGCCCAGTTGTTGTAATATGCATAACTATCATTGTTCAACCAATATCTGACCACATATCTGTTACTTACTGTATATGTTATAAGATTATATATAAGATAGACCATCATACCAATAAAATCCCATTTTTTTTTTTATTTTTGTGCAAGTTAGCAATGAAGTGGCAATCAGAAACTCCATCCACCTAAATAGAGTAATTCATTGCTATATTTTAAAGTGGCATTATATGAGGGACTTTTAAAAGTGGCAGATACAGACAGTGACGCAGGAGGAGGAGAGACGACCCTGCCCAAAAGAGCTTACTATCTATTAGACAGGACCCTGTTTTTTTTAAACTGTCTGAACCTTAAAGTATATTATGTAGATAATGCAAGCAGTTAGTTGTGGAAAGAGAGGTGGTGGTTGGAGTGTTTTGTGTAGTCCCATGTAAAACAGGCATTGCAAAGCTTTCCAACACACCTCTTTATATAGCATATCCTTTATAACTATAGGTGCACTTTTATGGCTTTCTCTGCAAGCTGTTCCTGTCTCCATCCCTGATTTACAACACTATCAGGAAAGCAAATGATTTAGTTATATTGACTTTGATGCTGTTGAACACCTTATAATAATTCATTGCCAGGCCTTTTTTTTATTTTTGTCAGAAGTAACGCACAAGATGTTAGCTGGAACATAATACCACCACAAGAGAATAAAACTTTGTTTAGAGGAGCTACAAGCGTCAGCCCCTGTGGCAATCAGTGGGGCTGAGCACAAAATAATTTAAGCATTTTCAAAGCTTTCATAAGGAAAATGGAACAAAACGTCACTTCTCGCACACATGCCGCCTTGGGGAGTTAAAAATCATTACAGTTATATGTATAATATATGTTGTGTTTTTGCAGCGATAAGGCAGGAATTAAAGAGACACCGTACAATATAGTACGCAATGTTACCCTAAAATAAGGAAGATTGATGATTTTTATGGAGCCAACAGAAGTTGCCAGAAGCATTTTAATTCTTTCCGTCTGCGAGAACTAAAAAACCACTGACATGGTGCAGTCTCTGTGGGACTCATTAGCAACATGCAGTTGTTACTTCGGCAAGTGCCAGCCTCTGGGTACACGTGCGAAATTTAGCCTGATCCACTCAGGGACAAGGCTCTGATGACAGGTAGTTTAGTGTGGGGGAGGCCCAGGAGGCCATGCATTATAAACCAACTTGTTAGCATCTTGATCTTGCAGCTGGGCTGGGGCTGTCAGTAGAATTTAAAACAGGTTGTCTAAGTCAGTTGTGTATATCGGACTAAAGAGAACCCATAAGGGCTCAAGCATGCAAGCATCACACCGTGTTTTCACCAGAGTTGGGGCTTAACATTTGCTACAACAGTACACATCATTGCATGTCAAACATTTCCTATTCATCTCACTTTTATAGACTTACTAGAGGTAATTCACAAAACTATTCATAAAGTCAACCACCCATACAAGATTAGGCACATTTTGAAGGATTACTTTATATTGATACAGTTATCTTTTTAAAATTGGTATTATCTTTGCCGCCACTGTCAACAATCAAGGGGGCTATTGTTTCTGCCTCGGACACTAATTCAAGGGGGTTATAATTGCTGCCACTGACTCCAATGATGGAGGTTATTATTGTAAACACCATCATTGGTTCCAATCATCTGGGATACTATTGCTGACACTGACCACAATGGTAACATTGTAAGGGGGGGTTATTAATGCTCACTGACATCAGAAAAGGAGAAAAAGGTTACTATATTTGAAACTAACACCAATAAAAGGGCCCTAATAATGATTTCAGCTATCACCAATGAAGCTAATATCAATGAAGGGGTCACTCTGTGGAGCTTTGGTCATTAGACACAACAGACCCCAATCTTATGCGCACCACTTTAATAATTTTATTTATTTTTTATTTCGTTACCTAGGTATGGTAGTAATCACACATAGTTACAGGTAAGTTATACCATAAGCTTTCTTTGAATACACAATAAATTAGCAATTCTCAAACATTGTACCCAGATGAAACTCTAAAATATATTTTCAGGTCTTTGTGAACCCCTTTTAAAACCAATTTATAAAATGTAATTGAGAAAAAACTGCTGGACAGTTGGAAGTATGTTCCTCTTACAGTGGTGTTCTGAAGGTCATCTTAACAAAAGCTAAAATGATCCCTGGTGGCTCTCAGAACTCGTAGATTGATAATACAAGGAAAACTTCTCTGCAGGCATTGTTTCTCTCCTGAGGTTTAAAAGTCCAGCAGAGTTATCAACTATGCATGACTAAAATTCAGCACAGGTATATTGCATTCCCACAGAAATTTGTCCAGTTTATTGCTACTCTTTCACCCTTGTTGGTTTGCATTATCAGAAAAAGTTAGGAACATTGCAAAGTTAAGAATTAGTAAAAAGCAGAGGACAAAGAAGTAAAAAATACTAAAAGAGTAAAAAAGTGGTCATCACTTACCTCTCCTGCTGAAAATGCTAGTTTTCTGATTGTCATGGTTATCCTGTAACTTCATTCATGTCTAATTTAGTAAGCTACAACAAGCACGTAGAAAGCAAAGTCAGGGCTCTGCCCCTGCATACCTGCCCCCAGTGACTTTTAAGGTATTAAAGCCATTGGATCAGCATTACATCCAGAAGTCCTATATTGTCCTGTATGGCTTCTGCTTATAAAATAAACATACAATAAATACAATAAATGTGTTATAGTTAAAAGAGTTAGATAGGTCTAAATATATATGCAAGGCAAATTTTTATCATCAACTGACTAGCATGATTGTGCCCGTTTGTTTAACAGGCTGGATACAGAAGGACACCATTACCTGATAAAGCAGAAGTGCTGAGAACACAAAATTATTATACATCTTGTGCTTCCATTTTGATGTTACCTATAATTTAAAATATATAAATGCCAAAAAGACTTTCATGTGTTAGGTTCTAGCGTATTTCAAATCTTTTTCCACTTCTATGTGACCATAGAAGGCTGCAGTTCTTGCAATATAGTGAGGCCCGAGAAACCCGCGACAGAGGAGATGGGGGGGGAGGGGGCAGCATGACTGAGGGGGGTAGGCCAATAGGTTTTATGATAAAGGGGGTGTGAGTGACCTGATCGGATAGAGGGGTCATTAAGGAAAACAAAGGGAGGGATGAATTGCAGTTTATAAAATAGAGGGAAAAGGGAGGAGATCAGAAATTTGCCAATTGGAAGAGGAGATCTGTGCTGTACTTTCTATGTCTTAACACTTTATGGGCCCAGCTGCAGGTATCCAAGGGTCTGGGATGGCTGAAAGAACAATTGAATTCCGTGATTCAGGGGACCTCGATGCCAGGAGGGGTCCAGACCCCGAACTGGCGCAGCCTCGGGGGTCAAGGCCTTCGGAGCACCTGAGCGCAGAGGTACCCAGGGCGCGCTGCCACAATGGAAGCCCCATTAAGGACTCCCCAGAATGCCCCGTGAAACAGGCCGCTACTGGAGTAGCCGGGGGTGCTGGGAAGAATCCCCGACCGAGGCGGAGCCCGAGGGGACACAGCCCAGGGTTCCCAAGGCCCCAAGTGTGTTCCGAATCTGCAGGGATGTGGAAGCAGGTGGCCTTACTGAGGATGAGGAGTCGGGGAGTGGTGAAAGCGGTGGCCCGGCGCAGTGAGATGTCTGGTGCAGGGGCTGGCCTGTCCTTAGGTGGGGCCGGTGGCCCTTCCATGGAGCAGAGGAGTGAGCGGAGGTGAGGTGGTGCGAGCAGAGGATCCATGGAGGTGGAGGTGGCAGCCACGGTGTCCAGGATCAGAAGCGTGGTGTCCGGTGGAGTCCCGTCGAAGATGGCGTCGATGTTGCGAGAGCGGAGGCCTGGAAGAGTTTCCTGTACTAAGATGGCATCGGCAACTTCTGGAGCTGGCAGGGTCAGGTCAGGGCTTGGCGACATCATTGGAAATGCACACTTTTCCGGCAGCAGGAAGTCAGATGGCAGTGTTGGTGGTGCCGGCTTTAGGGCCGGATGTGGCTGCACCCGATGAAGATGGCCCAGCTGAGGCTCCCCTGACGGAGGGGGAGCTGCCCGAGCAGTGGGCAGTGGAGGAAGAGGACAGTGCAGCGACGTCTGGAGCTCCAGCTGCAGGGTCCGCAGACAGTTCACAGGGTCAGCTGCAAG
>NC_092864.1:24059764-24184341 GCF_032062135.1 Pyxicephalus adspersus | reverse complement strand
GGGGGACAGGGAAGGGGGTAAAGGGGCTCACAGAGTGGACTGGGTTCTGTTTGTGAGGGGGGGATGGGGCAGAAGGGGGAAGTCAGCATGGGACAGAGCTCCAGCAAGCCAGGATTGGTGGGGCCGGACCAAGTGAGTGTGAGGGACAGCGCTAGAGGAGAGGTGTATGTGTGTTTTGAGGGCCCGTTGGGATCGCACCTGGAAGTGAGAAAAAAAATTTGGAGAGGTAAATGGAAATTTTTTCTCTTCTTTTATTAGAATGTTTTAATTGGGATAGGATGGTGGGTGATGGTAGAAGGGGGGAGGAGTAGTCTCTCATCTTTTGAGATTTGGCTTTAGACCTTTTCCATTTTAGCGAGTGTGCTGGGTGAAAAACACCAGGGCACTGCTCGGCACTTTTTGAATATTTGGATGGCATTAGTGAAGCGTATTGGGTGTATGGGTACCATGCGTGGCTTAAATATGACAAGCAGTTTAGGCAGCGCATGGCAGTGCGGTCGTCCTTGAGGTGGAATCACAAGGACATTGGTCTATGGATGCGTTTGATGACGTCCGCTAAGGTGAGTTTTCAGACTTTTCTTGGGGGGGCCGGAAGCCAGAACTCCTCCGGTTTAAAGGACCTGCGCAAGAAGGGGACTTGCTGGCAATTCAATGAGGCTGTGTGAAAATTTGGCAATTCCTGCCATATCCGGCATGAATGCGCATGCTGTGGGGGAGTGCATAGTGTCGCCAAATGTGGACGATACAGCGTCACAGGGGGGGATGGTCTTGGAAAAAGGGAAGACCCCGGTGAGGCTAAAAAGATGCTGCCTTTTCTAAATAG
The DNA here is from genome assembly GCF_032062135.1 of Pyxicephalus adspersus. NCBI lineage: Eukaryota > Metazoa > Chordata > Amphibia > Anura > Pyxicephalidae > Pyxicephalus > Pyxicephalus adspersus. The sequence continues at coordinate 24,183,518 of NC_092864.1, read as the reverse complement.
ATACCTAGATCAGGAGGCAGCTCAGGTGCTACAGGAGGGGTTTTCGGTTGGGTTTAGGATTCCATGCAGCATAATGGTGGTGCCCCCCGGTGCCAAAGAAGTTGAGGTCGGCATTGGCTAACCCTGACATTGTGAAGGTTGTGATGAGAGGAGGTCATGATGTATTAAATTTAAGTGAAAAAGGGTGGGCCAGTGCAAAGACATTGTCATCTATACCATACAGAGCAAAGTGAACAATTTCATTAAATCTAAATACACAAATTAATGACATATGGGAGCTGTTTTCTCCAACATTTCTCCCAACTTGCACAGCCAAGTAGTTGACCTAATTTCTCCATACTGCAGTTTTGAAAAACAGCCAGGTTACTAAGACTAAGCTGAGAAGTTTCTGACAGTGGGATAGCTGTGGTTTATCAATATCAACCCAAAGCCTTGAGTATTGAAATTAATTGTCATGGTTGAAGTCTATTCTTGTACAAGCATTTGATAGAACTGCATTTGTGGCGAATTTCTTAGAATTTTCTTGCATTGCCCACAGGTAGCCTGCTGCTAGAACCTCTTACATAGATGTCTCATAGACAAACTCATGTTAAAAATGCTGTTGAATGCTCCTGGATGCCTAGTGCTTGAAAATGGGTTTTCAGGAATGGGTAACTGCATGGCTGACAAAGGCCCATCTCAGCTTTGCCTAATTCCGCCTAAAACTTGTCATTGCACAATGATGGCACAACTAATACCAACTCAAATAACATACCTTTACCTGCATAATAAAATATGTAATTTGTTTTTAAGTGATACTGTGGTGAACAAGTAGTAAATGCCCTGGTATCTGAAAAATAAATACTCATTTTTCCCACTGCTGTGCCACCAAATTCAGTCAAGTGTCCAACATTTCTACTTCGAGTGTTTAGGAGATCCAACAACCTTGGAAGTGTGAGTTTTGGGGATAACTCCACTTTTTGTGGAAGTAGTGTTTTATGAGAACAATGTGGGCAGCAAGAAAGATAGGTGGGCCGCACAAATAAATACATATACATAGAATATATAAACATGTTTGATTAAATACATATTTTGTTATAGGTGTTTTCAATTTCAAATCCACAGACCATATAAATGGAACCTGTTTACAAAACGTTGCTAAGCTGAGTTAAAGTAAGTCACCCTTAAGTCTCTGCATAACCTAGGCCAACAGGCATCTCACTTATTCCAATTTTACCTTTGGCTCCGAAGCTGAACTTTGAGCCTCCTCTTTTGGCTTTTATCGCTGTTCTCTATAGGTGACTAAATAAAGATCATCTAGCCATCTAGGGAGCAGCTTGAAAAACAGGGTTAGAGCATTCTTGAGTAAATTTTAAGGTTCCTCCTAATAGTGGGTACAATACAGTGCACCCCTAATGGTGTGGGTCCTCTCCCTTTCTCTGACACCAAATAGGGTACTGTGATCTTACTTATGTAACTTTTGAATATTATTGCTTACTTATGTAGTAGTGGTACTCATCAGATAGGTGACCAATACTTTGGATCAATATTAGGCTTATACCATAGATTCACATTATGTCTTCACTTGGTTATAAAGGTCATGTGATCCTTATGTTTTATGTCTCACTGTACCATCTATTGAACTAATCTTATTACCAGAACTCAGGGAACATTCTTTAAAAAACAAGACAAAAAAATGAATATAGATAACAGTTTATCCTAAGCAACATTTGGCATAAACGTATAGCAAAAACACATTTGTAATGTGAAATAAACATGCTATAACAGCAAACAGAGACAGGATACATTTTCGGACGAGCTTTGCACAACCAGAAATACTTGATATATAAAATTTAGTATCAAGATATGGTCCCATTGTCTCTAATTCATCTTGCCAACATCATCCAAAAGTTTAATTTCTAGTGGCATGATCAGAATTTAGTTTTTTGCACATATGCTGGCCAAAATTAACTTTTGAATTTTGTAAACATTGAATTATCATCCTTGAAATGTCTATAAGGTCTGCTAATTATTTTCACCCAATTTTTATCCTAAATGTATATACATTTCTCATATTGAATTCAGTTATAACATGCTAGAATGTGTGAATCAATTTTACAATACAATTTTCATGCACACTTTTAACTGGATCCAATGTAAAAATGTCTACATTGTGGGTAAAAGTTGTCCAAATTTTGGGTGGAAACATCTATAAATAAGGTAGTTCCAATCAGCATGTTCATAACTTTCCTGCCTATTCCTTGCAATAGAATATATCTATTATTATATATTGGCAAAGGCAGTCAATCCTAAATTGAAGACTAAAATAATGTTGAAATCTGTTAACTATCTCAGTTCTATAGGTGGCAAATACAAATTATTCACTCATTGGGGTTCTGCAGAAGTTTGAAGTGAGGATCGCAGCCTAGTGAGGATAATATGTGGTGAAGGGATAACTACCTTGCTTGGTCTCTTCTTCCACCATCTCTGAGCCCACAAGGATGGCTTAGAATAATACCACATGCTTGGATGAAACTTCTCCACATGGGGACACAACATGGGAGGCTATAGATAACATCTAGGTCTTTTTTTCAATCAGAGTCCCAAACAGAGGTAGACCTGGCAGAATCCACCATGTTGATGAGAGCATAACCTAAGCATAGTGTACTGTGCCAGGGTAAATTGTAAAACTGAACACCCATCATCCAGTTTCCTGATATTAGTACTCTAGCTTCCTATTGGAGATTGGAGGAGAGACATGCAGGGCCTTTGATGATCTATCAGGGTCACCAGGCCAACTATATCCCTAGAGTTGTCCAAAAGAATATTACAAAGATGATCCTGAGGCACACGGCCAGTCCTTGTGTTAAAGAGGTTGACAGAAAGAGATTTTTAATTCCATTTTTTTCTTTTTTTTTTTTACAAAAGAGTGCATTCTTCTATCCATGTAAAGAAAAACTCATGTTAAAATATACTTGTGTAAAAACATTAACCCTCTTCCATGTGAGCATGCGCTGCCTTTTGTTTTCTGAAGCCATGTTTACACAATGCTCTGCATTAAGTTCTTTCATCTCCAGAACATCTTGTTCTTTGCAAAGTTTCCAATGGTAACCTCACATCTGTCCTTCTACTCAATTTTTCTTTTGTTTTCAGCACACAAAGCACTTTCATGAGATGTGAGAGAAGCACATGGGAAGGTCTATGACAATATTTTGGCAGCTGCATTCAATAAAAGCTGCAGTTGAGACACAACCTTTGAATTTGTGTTCAATAGATGTACGGAGAGATGCTCTGTTACTATGGCAGCTTCCGCGCTAAACCTTGAATGGAGAGATTTATGAAATTCATATATTTATGGGAATGTGAGAGGTCATAGTATACTATGAGAATGTACGAAACACACAGAGCAAATGTTAAAGGTAATGTAAAAACTGTCTAAAATAAACGTGATCAATCAGCACATGTATGAGCGAAGGACAAGTTTTACTCTGCAATAAGCGTGCCATGCAGGAAGTCAGTGTCACTTGTGTGGGAGGTTAGCACAATAAGAATGCGTAACAGGTATAAATCAGAATATACAAATCCAGATGCAAGGTCTGTGCACTCACTTTTGTTTTCTCACAGTAAATTTAACCAGAAAAATAATGTTTTTGGCCTTCTAAATGCCAGTTCCAAGAGTTTAAGTGGCTCTCTCCACCAGCCACAGATCAGAAGGTCTTCTTGTCTTGGTAAAGATATCTAATCTCTAAGCTCATCTATAATGTCCTGATCCACCTTATAGCCTTCACCTACAGACAAACCACCATCTAGAGGACCTAAAAGGGTTTCACTCCTACTTAGATACCCACCAGGGTTTGGTGGCAAAATGTGGAGCTTGGAGGGCAGGCAACAAGGACACAGCTTGGCAAGTCCGCATCAGAACCAAATCAGAGAACAGAGGTTTGTTAGGAGTGAGACAGGGTACAACCAGGAGATCTTACCTTTATGAAACTGAAATTGTCAGGGTCAAAGTCAATAGTCAAAGCCATTAAATCAATAACCATAAATACAGATAACTAACAAACAGCATACCCATTAGTTACTAAATCAACTCCATAGGGGCAACTACTAAGAATGGGCAAAGATCTCTAAAGTGATGATGACCAATCAGAAGCAAGGAAGGAAAAATCAAAGTTCTGCACCTAATTTGGCACGTTTTGACTGGTGGTGATAGAAAGCCTGTCTGAGGGAAGGTACACAAGAATTCACCTTCCTTTCTGGCCAGGACGTAGATTCCTTCCTATCTATGAATACCTAATTGCTTAGGCACTGTAAGTCCAGGTGCCAGGTGTATGCTAAACCCTACGTAAGCTCCTGGCTATTTGGAGCTGCTGGACACCCTTGGTACACATTTAGGAAGACAGTTTGAAGCAAAGGTAAACACAAAAAGTATTTTAAAAATATTACAAACGTACCTACCAGTTTGCAGTCTTTTCTATAATATAAACTGAGCTGTTCATGCAACGTACATTCCTGGAATAGCTGGTCCCATGTGTAGGTGCAGGAGTTTCATCATTCTGGCTTGACTAGAAGATGGCTGAAAGTTCCAAACCCAGAAGTTATCCGAAGAGTGAGAAGCAAGGAGAGGTGAATTTACTGAAATAATTCCAAACAGGTCAATTTAATATATTATAGAAGCTTAGCCTGTTCCTTATGCAATAAAAAAACTGCCTGATCACATTTTTTTTGTTTTAAATCTGCTTTAACACAACTGACAGATACAATTTTTATCAATCATTCGAACCCTCCAACTTAATTTAGCCAACTGTTAAAATCCCTCCAGATTCTGGTTAAAAAATTGTAGCTGGTGTGTACAGTGCAAAACATGTCTAGAAATGATTGGAAGGTAAGGAACAGACAGGGAAAGCTATTAGAAACAGGGTTAAATTGTTACATATACTATACATATAAAGAATAAAAAAGGATAAAAGAAAAGATTTTGAATCTTCTACCAATTCACAATTTTGGTTTAACCAAATGAAAGAAAAAAGTTAAGCTGTAACTGTTTTTATGCTTTTGCCTTGCTCTAATTTGTAATTTTCCTAATTGTTCACAAATCTATTCATTATCTGTTTAATATACAGTCCTTATTTTATCAGAATACTTCTGCCAGATACTGATGTGAAATCTGTTAATAGCTGCTGGTGATTATACTCAATTTAACTCCGTCTAGACAGTATTGATATGACAGATCACACTTCAACATTCTCTCAACACAATGTCAGAATGAAGGAAGGATATAAATAAGAGGATGGAACACCCTGGAAAGTTTATAAATACTGACAAGCAGAAATCAGCAGACGTACCTTAAGATCAATGTCGAAAGGTATAATAAATGAGGCATCGTAGTGTAAAGGAGAGAAAACAGTGAGCAAGGCTTGTCAGAGTTGATTAATGTAGGTTATTGTGAATGCAATTCAATCACAGCTTGATACACTATTGTCCACCTTTTTCTTTACTGACAAGAAGAAGAGCATAGTCTACTTACATATGTAATGAAAGAGGGACTACAGATTACTACTCACAGCCAAAAACCTGCCCGGACTAGGAATAGATAGTAATTTTGTACTTCCACTAGTGTATTATATGTTGCACGTTTGCATGTAAAAATGTGCTTATTGTATTGGTGCGGTGCGCTGCATTGCTATTCACGTTTAATGGCAATTTTATTGGTTCGAATGAGTTGGCCGCGCTAACACGTGTCAAAGCACATGCGCATCCCTCAGACACTGATACTTTCATAGTGATATACACTTCTTCTTCCATGGGTTCCTTTCAGGGGATGCAATAATGGACAAAAGAGGGAGTTCTCTTTCTCTTCAGTAGTGACACATGAAAATGAAAAGTTTACTAGCATCCCTCTATAGAAGTGAAGAAGGTACTGTATGTTTTTTCATGTTTTTTATATAATAAATACGTTTTGTGCAGTGTGCATAAGAATGTTCTCCTGTTTTTTTTCAAACTATAGTGCGGCCCCCCGACAGTCTGAGGGACCGTGAACCGGCCCCCTGTTTAAAAAGTTTGAGGACCCCTGCTTTAGACCATTCTCAATCAGGGCTCCATGCAACTGCAGGGTTGCTCCAGAATTTGCCAGAGGTTATAGGCTTTCTGCAGACCACCAGCATTAGGGAGCAGACATACTCAGAGGAGGAAGAAAAAATGAGATGAAGGCTAATTGAAAGATATTACAGAATATTAAAACTTGGAAGGAGTATATCCTAAGTTTTTTCCCCATTACAATGCACCAACTACAAGGGATTCATGTTGCTTCACAGTATTCTATGAGTTTTATCCTATCCATGAGTTAAAAGAATGGGTGATCCAAAAATTTTATTTGGATGATTTACCCATGATTTTTTTGATGTCCTAAAAATCTGCGAAACGCATCGAAATACAAATGGAACTAAGCTTATGCAGTTTCACGTTCGCATCCAATTGTTTCAGCTATACTTCAGCTTCTAACATTTAGACTTTCTAGAAAGGTGCAAAAGAAACGTATCTGCTTGGTTTCCATTACAAACACCAAAAACTTTACAGCAACTTGCCAATCTATAGAGAAAGAACAAGCCATGCATAGGCATCTTTAAAGCACAAATCCTATCCAAAACTAGAAAACTCCACATAAAAGCCTATATAAATATACCTAAATTGAATGTTACTTCTAGTAGTAATGTCTGGAAGTTCATCCCATTCAGGTCCTCAGTGATAAGTCCTTTCTCCACCTTTTATTGTGACATCAGGTAGGAAGACTGCACAGTTCTGTGAGGACACAAGTTAGGAACTGATGATAGATTTCCTGAAAGCCAATTGGTAATGTCTATGTGACCAACAAAACGTTGGCCCTGAAGACCTGACCCTCCCACATATCAGAATGGAAGAAAGTAGACCTGGAACCCAGCCTGTCACATGGTTTTAGTTGTAAGTGGATTTTTAAAAAAATAAAATACTTAGATTAGGTACAAGGATTTGAAATTAGAAAGGCGACTTGGATAAATCAGTGGTAATAAAATTGGCTAAAGATCATTTTAACCCTGCAGAAGTTGTTAGACTTAGGCAGCCAGCATTTTAAATGTACATGTGCATGTAACATACAGTACTTACTCTTAAATCTTTGTAAAAGAGTGATTTATAAAAATTATTTACATCATTTTACATCATTCTGTAACTTTGTAAAAAAAACTTATCTCAAGCAAAAAGATTATTTAAACCAAATGGCACAGATAAATGTCATCTACAGATGTTGATAATTTAGAAATAGAAATACAACTACTTTTGCCTATATAACAAACACTACATTTTATATGGGTATTCTTGGAGAAATATGTGCTACATGAACAATACAAAAACAATACATAGAGCGCCATCTGCTGGTAAAAAATATAACGAATAGGAAAATAGTAATTATTATTGCAAGTATACTTTTTATGGAAGTCTCCCAAAAGAATACGCATTGAAAAACTACAAAATTTTGTTCTTTTAAAAGGAGGAGATATATTTTGTATTGCATAGCACAACACATGGGTTTACCTTTATTTCAAACGCAACAATTTTCAGATTTGAATAGGGTGGTGGGGGATAAGGACCACTGTCAGGTTTTATTACAGTCTGCCTGTTAGGGGATTCATGCTGACTAATTGTCATGTCACCAAACAATTATAAGATGTCTGCAATATTTCAGTCTTCAATACAACACTCCGGTATTACCTTTTAGGCATCAGGCTTGCTTTAATAACATTAATAAAGGACTGGTCCAAAGCCTAAACCCTTTATTTTCAGGAATTTGTATTTTTGGCATCATCTCTGTTTGAAACTTTGTTTATATTTCACAACATCAAACTGTCCAGTGTGTGCATATGGTCAGGGCAGAAGGAATGTCTCACTTGGGTATAATGTGAATCTAACACACACATGCACTTTTTGAACTAGGTGTGATTGTGTGTAAGTCAATCAGAATCCCAGAAATTGCTATTAGTTTGTGGTTTATTGTGTACTATACATCTCATCAAATATTTGGATTTCAGGCTAAACTGTTTTATGTGTTACTCCAGCAAACTTCATTTCAGAACTGTTTAAGTACTCAGCAGATGTATGAAGGGACTGGATGGGGTCCTATGGGGTTATTGGATATGAACCTACAGGGTAGCAGATTGTACTTCCACTTCCAAAATCTTCTAAAGAACGATAGTTAGAAGTTGTGGCTAGAAACTTTCAAGATAGTTCTGAAATTGTGATGTGGAAATAAATGCAGTGTCAGGTTCATTTTATGAGTAGACTTTTGGGTTTTAGGGGTGAATTCTCCAGCACAGAGGAAACCATACATGTATTTGATTTAGGAGTCATCGCTCTGGGCACAAAATATTGGAATACAAAAATGTGTGAAAACCAGAGTTTAATATCAGCAGAACAAACAGGATACATATGGCACATCAGAAAAAATGAGTCTGGCTGTGAAGATGATTACCCATCACCCATAAGAGAAGGTGGATTCTAACTTGAAAGGAGTTTCAGGAATTCCTAAGATCTGCCAGGATTTATCAAGAAGTAACTAAGACTTATAGCCCATGTGCGGGTAAAGCACATATTTCTCATTTTCTTTACATTGAAATAGCGGGTCTCTTCAAATCCCCTGAGGAAGCCATATTGGCGAAACGCGTCAGAAACACAAAGACACTTATTATCATATTGTGGAAATATATAGCTAGATAACCATTCCATGACTGGTATATTTTTGTATTTATTCTCTATGACAACAGTTGAGATCTGTTAGTATTATTACCATGTTTTTCATAAGTAAATGCTTTTGTTTTTTTTGCCAAAAAAGCCTTCCTTTGCCATTTCTTTTCTACTGGCTTTCCTCCTTACTAATACATACAATACACAGGCTTGGCAACCACATTATTGTTTGTAAAAGCTCCCTTGGTTATCCCTAGCCAGCAAAATTACAAGCTATGTATAGCACAGGGGGTTCCAAAGAATAACTTAGTTTTTAAAGAGGATAATATATCCAACAATGCCTAATATGTAAATATAAACATTTTCCTCTGCATTCTGCTTTAAAATCAGTAATTACAGGCTGGGGACAGAATAAACAATGTTCTGTTTACATTTACTATGTTTTCAGACAAGGACTGGTAATAACGAAGAAAGTAAGGTTACCTATAAATATGCATTTTGGTTCATATTTCGTTTCAGGAATAATTTAGAAAATAAAAAAGTATGCATGGGCTGCTTTTTTCCAGCACTTTATGCTCTGTTTCTTTAGTAATTGCATGAGCGCAGTACAAACATCATCATCTATGACCCCAGTTGATGTAGATATTGAAGAAAACTTGTAGCTGTCCTGTTGATTTATATACCCATTGATAGACTTAATATAAAGATATGGAATGCTTGTTAGTAAAGACATTTTTAAACAAACTTTTTAAGAAGCCCTCCTAGAATAGGAAATGTTAAATACAGCACATCCCATATCAAATGTCCAGGTCCAGGAACATTTGGTCAACTGTATTCACAAAATTTTAATCCAGATGGTATTCAATAACATCATTTACAAAGGAGTGCAGAACTATAAACTTTAGAAAGTCAAAGTTTAAATAGGTGAAGCACCTAATCTTGTGGATTGCAATATATTTTTTATCAAAGACCTTTGATAAAAACAAATTGCAGGGTATAAAAAAATATCAGAACATGGAAGTTTTATAATAGTTATATAATAAAGTGCAACATTCCACTGCTTACATTGTAAACAGTGTGGTGTAACAAACATTACTTAATGTAACCATGTCATGCAAATAGCTTTTTAGCACCAATATGTTATATACAAGGAAAACAATTGATGAGAATGTTCTTAAAGCAGGGGACAATTAACTTGTGATTGCTTTACCAGATTTAGCTAGTCCCAGGCCTTGTGTATGTATAGGCTGCTGCAACATTAGCTCTGCTCATGTAAGAGCTTTACAGCAGTCATGATTTACCTACTGCTAAATAAATATGCCAATTTAGTTAATAATTTTAGAATAGAATAATTTTAACAAATAGGAACATCAATTAGGTAAACTGACTCACCCTCTCCTGCACTAAGCGGAATTGTAGCCATTAAGTTCCCTATGATAATTTGATGTACAGAGAGAAGGGGATAAGCTTCTAATTGCTAAGTAAACCAACTAGATAGACTGTCTGAATTTTTTTTTTAAATTACAGTTCTCCTTTCTGAGCAGAATAATACCTAACAAGGAACAATGGACATCTCAATTGTTTTGTGCAATAGGGCGGGATTTGGGACAAAGGCATGTAGAATAACTACATCCTATGAATTTTTATTGTATATTATGTTGGACTTTAATTCTTTTTTAAATCTAATGTTCTCAACAGATCATTTTCTGATCATATTATGCCAATTTTAGACTTCACATTGTCCTTTTTTTACATCCAGTCCCAATAAAAAAACAGTACTTGATGTATGTATTCTCATTTGTATTATTCACATATTAATTCAAATGAAAACTGATCACAATTTCACATTCAATGAGTACAGTACTGAGCTGTATGCTGAGCTTTTTAAGGCAACGTTTAAGGGACCCATATACAGCAAAAATATTATAATAAAAGAAAAACTCTTTCCTTTGCTTTAAATAGAGTGGGGAATGGTAAAACCTTTACTAGGATTTAATTGCTTGCATTGTAATTACAATCCTGCCTTGGTGGCTAGGAAAGCGGTGATCCCATAATATAACCGTTCATCCAATTATCATGCTTTCTGCCAATACCCGAATGTACATACATAATCAGAGGGTTGTTCACAATGGCTAGAATCATCCATACTGGTACCAATAGCAATGATCGACTGAACCTGAGGACTAAATGGGAGTCACATTGTGTAACTTCTAGTCGATGAAGACAATGTATGTAAGAGAGGCCGAGTCTCTGCTTCCTCCTCGGATTCTTCTTCAGCTCTGTCATTTCTGCAGTAAGTGCAACATGTTCCTGCAGGGCTTTCCTTATATTCTGGGAGCCTTTCATACTTGTCTGTGACAGGAGAGAAATCAAAATCTGCCACCTGAATGTAAAAAAAGAGAGGATAAATCAGAATAATAATTTACTTTATTTTTATCTATATGGGAAGTTCACAGGCTTTACCTATAGCATATTTTAAGAAATAGGCCTATTGTACCTGCCATTCAGCTTTTATTACTGTCATTTCAATTTTAACCCATGTTATCTTTACCTGTCACTTTAATTCATGATAATGGTATTCATTTAATAATAACTTTTATTTGTGTTTATTTTATTGATATGTTTGAATGTTAGTGTGCCCCCAGGTTTATATTCGAGTCAATGTATTTTTCCTGTTTTTATTTTTAGGTAAAAGTTTGTTTGTTGGTGCTTCTGACCACTCTATTACACATCTTCTGAGGTCTGTTTTCTCTTGAGGATTCTACATGATTTGGTGTCTTCACTATAAAAATGAAAATACCATCACATCCTCTCAGGAGAATTTTGCAGCTTTTAAAAGGCAGTACCATTTGTATTTATATTTCATAGTTTGAAAAATGATTTTATAAAGAGTATGGTATCTACTATACATACATACAGTTAGAAGGAATCTATGTATTTCACCTATTCAACATAGTTTCTGGGTCTGATGAAGTAGAGAAGAGTCTGTGAAACGTGTTACCAGGTGAAACTATACAATGTATAATGATTCTATGTGATGTAAAAGCTACATTTTTACCTGCCTTGATTATTTATCTTTTTAACTTTTTATATGTCCATTTTGTTGAAGTTTACTCATGTTTGCGATTAATACATTTTGAATTTTAACTGTATTAAATTGTGGTATAATTCATTTAAAAAAAACCAAACTTTTTGATGCCATATTACTTATATTTATCCATACGGGTTGTATACCACGATTTAGAATAGAGCACTTGTCCTGGTCCCAGGCACCTAACACTCTTCTATTGTATATATTTTAATCAGTTTACAGGTAGTCCCCGGGTTAAATACGAGATAGGGACTGTAGGGTTGTTCTTAAGTTGAATTTGTATGTAAGTCGGAACAGGTACACTATTTTAATAAATGCAATTAGAACACGTTTGTCTCAGCACACTATTAGGCAGCGTGGTGTCAGTTACTTTATAAAATCCTTTCTGAGAGTTAATCACAAAACAAAAAAAATCTTTATGGAGCCCAGCCATTCATTACCTTCTGGAGCAAGCTGTGCTTTGATATCCAAAAAGAAACAACTGTAGAGTTTGTCTTGGTCATTAAAGAGATACAAGAGGCTGCAGATCAGCTCAGCTCTTAAAACCACCCACAACCTCAACTGTGTTTATCAAAAGATTTCTTCTGCAAGTCATACAAATCGCCCCCTCCCCTCCATCGAGCCTCCGTCCTGCACACAATGAGCAGGAAAGCCAGTTCATATCTAAGAGTCGTCCGTATGTCGGATGTCCTTAACTCGGGGACTACCTGTATATTAAAGTCTACACAGTAGTACAGTTATTTTAGAAGTTCTGATAGCTTAGGGGACAAATCTTGATTTGTTGAGTTATACATTTATAATTAAAGACAAAGCCACTGTGCTGTACAGACCAATAAATCATTTTGATTCAAACCTGGTACACTGTAATGTAGCTGAAATTTTTGCTGGAAACACAGAAAATGGTTGTCTTGCATCCTTCATTGGGAAGGTCCAATGTGGGGTTCTCCAAATATAGTTCCTATATCTTTCTCTGCATTCAATGACCAACACCTGTCTAAATATTTAGGGGTCTTTAGGTGGCCATAGACAGTGGGGTGGTCACATCGACAAAAGATCTAATTGCCTGATCTTTTTTTTGTTGAAAGCTACATAAACATTCACATTTAGACTGCTTAAGCCTGCATACATGGAGACAGGGAAGGGACCATGACATAAACCTATTATAAAATAAGCTGACCCAGGGTGTTCTACCATGGTCTGCTGGTGCCCAAAGACATGTAAATGAATAAAAGATCAATTTCAATAGCCATCTAAAGTTCCCTGGAAAATACAATTTTTACCGCAAGCCACATAAATTGTCACTTCCAACAATACAAGATGAAAGCTAGCATCACACAATCCTCTCTCCACTAATACTGCTTATCAGTTCAGAAGTTTGGATCTGCCTGTACTCATTATAGAACAAAAGGTTCAAGCACACAGCTGGGAATTTTGTTATTTTAGCAGAATCTGACACATTGCTTCCCTCTATTCAACGCCTTCACAGATATTAACAACCCGTCTCCATACTGCCAGCAGACGCGCAATGTCAGCAAATGAAAGGTTCGCTTGTGTGTTTTTCCACCATAGGATCAACTTTATGAATTTTAGTGCACAACATATGGCAGAGTTATACCGGGATATAGTTTAAATCCACATTAAATGTAACTATTGGAACAGTACTATACTTCATACTTTTATACTGAGTTTGGATGATTTAACTCTTACATGCAGTTTTCTTTTGGAACAAGACCACAAGAGGTGATATGATAGCCTGGGTGTCACGCTGACCTAAACCCGGAACATGCTGCAGATAATAATTTTTTATGACTCTCTGTTCTCTACATTTGTAGTTCAGAAATCTCTGAAGTCATAGGGTTAATATGACAGGTAACCAGAGCATGCAAAATCAAAATTTGCAAGCAAAAAAAATTAAAAATAAATAAAATTCACACAATAGTGTCTCATGATACATAGCTCCAAATATGGGGATAGGGGAACGGGACACTTTTTAGCCCAAAGTATGTTAGCAAATGCAGCCATGGACCCATTATACACACAATAAAAAAAAAGATATGTAGATTGTTTTTTCAAACAAGTGCTTCCTTTATTTTAGCTTTTCAAAGCAGCAAATAGAATAATTTAGAGGAAGCCTTAGCAAATAACACTTGGTAATAGTTAGATTGTAAGCTCTTTTGGGCAGGGTTCTCTTCTCCTTTCCTATCATTGTATCTGTCTGTCATTTGCAACCCCTATTTAATGTACAGTGCTGTGTAATATGTCAGCACTTTATGAATAGAGTTTATTATTATTAATATTGTAATACTAATAAATAATACATTTTTATAGAGGTGTATACAGTATATTCACCCAAAAAGAGGGACAAATGAAGAGGATAGGGGGTTGGATCAGGAGAAGTAACAGTCCCTCCAAATCAGGAACAGATGGGAGGTATGCATAATGATCTGTAGAATACATGCTTTTTTTCGCTACATAATACAATATATTTTTTATACCAATGAAGATGTTTGATTTTTTCGCTCTTCTCTGTCAGATGTGATTTTTTTACACAATCAAAAGATCTCATTGCAGCAGCAAGCAATATGATACATAATACCCCTGCTTTCTTTTCATCTGTCATTTTCTTTGCCATGTTTTGATCCATTACCAACCTACGTCATTCCAATTTGTTTTCATACCTGCAGTGTTCTTTGCGTACATACAAGTCTGTTCTTCTAATAAGGTTCAGATTCTGTGATGGTTCATATCACAAACTGTCTCTTCTATACATCACACCATGAGTGTAAATTGCTTTTTGCTACTGTGTAGAGTCATCGTCATTCATCTCCCTGCAATGCCAACCTCAGAGCTGCAAACATGGAGCGCTGTGTATTGTACGGGTGTGTTTAGCTGCAGCCAAAAATATCAGGACACTGTTTCATAGAACATCATTTATAATTATCAGCTAAGGCAGAACGCTGTAAACGCAATGCAACAGATACTGAAATGCCATTAAGGCAATTTTGGACTGCCTAACAAAAGATGAGAATATAGTTAGAATTCACATGATATATCGCACCTTTAATTATCTTCAATTGGTCTGAAGGATCTGCATTTTGTAGCCTTTGAATGGTATTTCTGGTATTCATTGGTTTTTCAATATGTTGACTCATACCAATGCACAGAACAATGTTGGGAGGACAATTTGCAAGCAGTGACTCATTTCTGCAAATTTGAAAGAAACACTGTAATAGGTTCTAAACACAGCGTGTATATAAATGATATTCCAATGTAATAACTCATGCCTGATCTTTTGGAACCAATATTCTGAGTCATATTAGGGACATATAATAAATTATTTATTTTCTAGAAAAATCAATATAAATGTGCTTAATGATTGCATATTAATTAACATCGTTCCCATCCTCAAATTAGTTTTGCATCATAAAAGCAAAAACAAAACATCAAGGTCAATAAATGAATGTCTCATGTGTGCCAACACAGAATGAACCTCTTAAAGGAAACATATGGTATATTTATTGACTTATATATGTAAAATTCATCAGCTTGAAATCTAAGGGCAATTTTAGACCTGTGCTAAGCTGCAGCATTTACCACAGACCCAGCCATGGTCCCAATATCTCCCATTTAGAGGTTGGGAAGCCTTTCGCATGTGGCTGCACTCAGCAGATCATGGCTCAGTTTTCAAAAGTATCAAGATGCTTTTGGCCATATGGGTGCTGCTTGAAGATTTTCACCGCAACCAGACAGCCAGCATCAGGGTGCAGACATACACAGGAGAGGAAGAAATTGTGACATGAAGACTAATTGAAATATAGGACTGAAAATTAAAAAAAACTTGGAATGAGTATATCCTAAGTCTCCTTACCCCCATTACAATGCACCAACCACAACAGGTTCATGTTGCTTCTGTGGAGCTGAACATTACTCTGTCACTTTGATCCCAAGTTCCACCATAATGAGATAAATGATTGGGTAATCCCAACTGGTTTCAATTGGATGATATACCCAATATTGTCCTACAATTTTCCTGAGAAAGCAAAATCTTCGAAACGCGTCTAAATGCAAGTGGAACTAATTTGATACCGTTTCATGTACTCATCCAATTATTTACCTACATGTATTGTACACTTCATGTATGTTAATGTCAAATAAATAGAGGATTTAATAATGTAAAGAAATTTGAAGTCCAGTAAGGTTTTTTTGATTAAGTCTATAAGTCAGCCAATCTTTAGGCAATTGGTTGGCTGATTTGACTGAGTTTATTTGGCCAGTTACAATACAGTGTGGGGGAGTGACTCTAACTATCTTTTCAGTAAAACAACTGCCAAACCCATATTAAGTCAAAATGAAGAAATAATGAGAAAAGACTGGGGTTTACTTGGCAAAAAGAGATTCAAATATATTCATTTATATACATGCAAATTACAAAACAATCAAATACAAAAACAAAAAGAAGTGATATAAAAAACATTGAGTCTAAGGCATCCCTGAACTGCTATAGGTAGGGAAATGCCTTGCTTACTAGACAATCAGTTGTCTGACTAAGAATTGCAATAAGTGTAGAAAGGAGGCTCATTTTTCTCTATCCCGATGCGTTTCGCCAGAAGGCTTCTTCAGAGGATATGGGAAGTGAGTCAGAGCAAATGTATGATGGAATGTAATAAAAAATTATGTTTTTGTAATTGATCCCTATTGTGATTTGCACTTTGGATGTTATATAAATGAATATATTTGAATATCTCTTTTTGCCAAGTAAACCCCAGTCTTTTCTCATTATTTCTGTATTTGGCCAGTTGTTAGCAGTGAGGATGGGTGGTAGCTAATCTGCAAATCCCTATATTGAAATGTTCACAGGGCGCACAATGTACCTGATCAGTACTGGGTATTTCATCCAGCCTCTGGTGGCTAATCTGCAAACCCCTAAATTAAAATGTATAAATAGCCAAAACCTTTTTTTTATTTGGATAATGTAGGAAAAGGTTGGCATTACTGTCAGGTTTTACTACTGTTTGTGACCCCATTAGGAACATATCAGTGAAACAGAAAGTGGTGGGAGTTTCAAAACGTTACAGTTATCCCCAGAATAATAGGTGATAATAGATTTTACAATAGGGTTGGATGTAGTAGGGTGGAGACCTGTTCCAATACCAAGCGTATGAAGGGCTGTTCCCTTTGCTTTGTATGCATTGCCTCTCTCTTCTAGTTGCATCTTCAAGAAAGAAAAAGTTGCTGCCTTTCCAGCAAGAGAATGGGAATGTGGCCTATTATAAGGGGCATGGATATCTTCATGTCTTCAGGTACTTATTATAATATATACTATACAAAAAGCTACTTCTAATCATTGATGTCACACACATATTCTTTCTAACTGAGCATATAAGTAAGTAATAAATAAATAGAAGTAAGACTGTTATAGTGATTATAAAACAAAAATTGTTACAGTCATCAAGGTAAGGATCATGAGGACCAGGGCATTACAGTGCGATCTACCAGATACCGCATGGAAACAGAAATATTCTCTGCCAGCAATTGGAATTGAGCAATTGGTTTCTCAATTCCTCGCAGGGGCTAAAGTAACCTCCATAATGTGAGTATCAATATCCAATATTCCTTTAATCACACCAACTCTGTATGTAATCTATTACACTAAGATCTCCCCTGAATTTTTTTGAGCCTTTTTTTTTAGACATTTCAATACAAAATTAGAAGTGTTGCTAAGATTGTTAAAGATGGGGGGCATGCTTGGGCAACCTGAGGAGAGCAATAATTGGGACATGTTTTGCATGCTGTAGCAAATGGTGAGTGTGGCCACGTGGCTTTAACAGTGGTGAGGGTCCAATGGGACACGGTTTTTATAAACCTACCTAACAAAAGCAGCCTTTGGTTGGGAGTATGCAAAGGTACAATATAGTTTATGTAGTGCAGTGATGGAAAATATGTAATGCACAGCCTGAAGGTGCCAAATTGTGTAATATACAGAGGTCAGGA
Source organism: Pyxicephalus adspersus (assembly GCF_032062135.1). Lineage (NCBI taxonomy): Eukaryota > Metazoa > Chordata > Amphibia > Anura > Pyxicephalidae > Pyxicephalus > Pyxicephalus adspersus. The sequence goes on along the minus strand of NC_092864.1, from coordinate 24,165,745 downwards.
ACACACAGAGAAGATCTGTAGTAGGTGACACACTGCATGCAGAGGTCAGGGGTATGAAGTATGTAATTTACAAAGTAAAACCCCTGTTTTCCAGTACACATCCTATTTTGCAACGTTCTTTTCCAGTATAGATACTAGAGCCAGCTTAGTAAGCTGTGTACTAATACGTGTTTTCAGAGTCTCACTTTTTTTTTCTGGCCAGCCAGCCACCAGGGAAGCAGAGCTGCAGGGCTTGTATTTCCATTAATTTCTATTTATTCCAGTCCGTTTGTCTTGATTTTTTAAGTGGTTATATGCACACATTGAGCCTGATTTATCAAAACCCTCAAACTGGAGAACATGGATTATCACTGAAGAACCTATGTGGTCCAGCAAACCTGGGATGGTCTTCTCAAAAATAATTTGGCATTATTTGTTGTTTTCAATCCTGGACCAGATCTTTTGCAGGTTTGGTGGATCACCCAGGTTCTCTCATGTTAGTCTATCTACTCTAGTCTTGGCGAGCTTTAATATATTAGGCCCATTGTATGATTCCTTCTCCTAATCTCAGACAGGCTCCCTTCCTTCTTCACTAGCTATACAAGTAGGCAGACAAACAAAGTTAACCACAGCAGTGCTTAGGGGCATAAGAGCACTATAGACTAGAACTGCCAGCTACTTAGAGTGCCAACTCTGTTCCAGTCACATGACGTGACTACTTTGCTTGTCTGGCGGAAAAATAAAACTACCAGCCTTGTAACGGTACTCATATTACCCTTTTGTCACCGTGTACCAGCACAGTCCATACAATACTAGATGGGTGGCAAGATGGGATGTGAATAGATATCACCTCAGTGGCATAAAAAAAAGAAACCAACAGGAATTTTAGTCTTTCCATTCTCTATCAAAAGAAAATAAAACGTTTGGGCTATACAATCACTTTATTGCATCCAGCCAAATTTCTTTTTGTTTTATAACGAGTGCTAAAAAAAGATTTCCAGGGACAGAAAACTGACGTGTATGTGGCTTCAGAAGCAGATTGGGGTGTTCTTCATTCTACTTTCAAACAGCTCAATAACTGACTTACCTCCACCATGGACTTTGGATGTGAGTTGTGGTTGGCAATCTTGAATAGGGTGTAGAAGATGAAACCAACAGCAATGACAATGAATGCACAGCAGGGAAGGACAAACCAAAGTGGGTGCACACCTGTGTAAGTGGATAAAAAGACATTTTATATAAAATAAAAAAGAAAAGTACTGTGTCCTGGTAGAACAAGCTACCATATAGGTAAAGACTCAACACAACACAACCCAACACAGAACTTTGAAGCAAAGTTAGAAAAGGCAGGGCTGACCAATGACCAGAAACTACAGACAGAAAACATTACACATTTTCTTTAAAATCTAAAAAATTGTTTCCATAAAAAGTACAAATTCTACACCCTACACATAAGTCAACATTCATAAATCAACATTTCTAAATTTCTTATCTAATTTTCATTAAAAAATTCTCTTCATATTGTGCAGAGCTCAGCAGTTTGATCCCAATCCACAAGAACATTTTTACATGATAAATGTTAGTATGAAATATACCTAAAATTTTACTGTACACTGTCAACTTGGTCCATTTACTGAACTTGCTCCCTGCACCATTTAATCAAATGGAAAGGTAAATATATTATCTTTATACCTTTCCATACAAGTCTTGTGGGGTGCAAAGGTAATCAGCAGATCTTCAATGCAGTAAAAAAATATCTCCTTTAAATTCTGTATTTAGCTTTTTGCTTGAAGTATTATTTTGCATTACTAATATTGTGTTCTTAGATCATATGTTACTGTTTAATCAGAGGTAAAGCACTAATCAGACTGTTAAAAAAATAACACAATGCCATTTAATAATATCCTTGGACAGTCTCAAAGTGAAAGCAGCTAATAAGAATCAATACATGAAGTTCAGATATAGTAAACCAAGTATTATGCATTGTGAAAAAATCTAACATAATTACTTTTTCCTGGTCAGATTTCTAGCTAACTGAACCCTTGCTTTTGCACTTTTTTATTAAAGTCTATAGGCACTTTTGCATTATGTTTATTTGTAAGTATGTCTCATTAATAATAATTCTCACTGAATTCATGACTTACCTGTAGAATTAACAGTAATGCTGTCATGAGTAACCAGCATACTGATTTTATTCTGGGCTTTTATACTCAAGCAGTAGCGCCCTGCTGTTTTGAATACATGGGTTATATTGTAGGTGGTTTCATTTATCACCACCGGGTGGCACTCATCTCCATCCAAAGACACACAATCCGACTTCATGAGCCAGCAGACCGCCAATGGAGGACTGTAAAATAAAAAAGATAAATACAAAAATACGGGAAAATGAAACATAAAATAGGATGTGCATGTCTATCAGCCATTTCACTTAAAAATATAGTATACAACCAGTTTTTTCATTAGTTGGTAGATTTTGGTAGGTAATTTGACCAATAAACTTCCAACACACTCTGCACCCTAAACTCTGGACCAGATTCACAACAATGGGGTTTGCCTGATCCTGACAAATCCTGCATTAAAATGGAAATATAGTCTGGCATATATTATATAAAAAACCCCAACTCCTTATTGCCCATATAGGTATCTATGCATGCTTTTGTCTCGATGTAATGTGTTAGAAGTGGCCATATTGCATGACAGACCATATCCTGTCCAGAGGGAGAGCTATATATTTGAAACATAAAGCATTTTGCTCTTACAGTAATTTCATTTGTGAGTGCAGTCTTCCTGGTTTGTTTACACATCAACTAAAGGCGTATACTCTTTTCTCTATGCATGAAGGAAACCTCCTCATCACAATGGGATCTAAAGCTACATACACATGCTAGATAAATGTCACTCAAGACAAATGGTAATGATATTTTCAGTACATTTAGTTTGTGTACAGCAGTCCCCCAATATTGTTTAGCTGCCATGGCGTAGCAGGGTGCCTCCACTCATCCTCCCCCTCCACTCTTCTAAGAACTGAACTATGCTGTGTGTATATTGCTAATTTGTTCAAATGTTGCTGGAAACAATCACAAAACATTGTTTCCATCAACAGAAGTTTGATGTGTGTACACAGCATAAGTATGCCACACTTCTGACCGGCCCAGCTTTCATCGAAAAGTAAAAATATTTGGTTTAACCCTTTTGATACTAAGCAAATCTATAAGAACAGAGGGAACATTTTGACTATAAGCAGATGATCAGCTATCATCTCAAAGGTTGTTATATATTTTCTTTAACATATATCTCTAGCCAAAATATTTGTTTCAGTTTTGAACACACAGGAGAAAAGTCACAACTTCTCTGTGGCACTATTAAAGCGGATCTAGCATATCATTTAACATTATATAAAAGGGTGGTTATATCCTTTCTATAATGTACAAATGTTTCCTATTTTTAAATATTTTTTTCCAATGAAAGAAGATGTCCGCGCCTGTTGTCCCGTTCGCACCAGAAAGAAGAAGGCGGGATGGCACAGGACGTATTGGATGGGGTTTGCAGAGGGATAGAGGGCTTACATCTATAAAGGTTTTTTTTGCTGAAAGTTCTGTTTTAAGGAGATTTTTTCTTACGTCCTGTTACTATGAAAATGTATTCTCAGCAAAATGCTCCAACATAACTTAGACAACATTAAAAAATTGGGCAAAAGTCCTATTAGAGAAGAAAAGTCCAGATGATACTGAATGTCCTCTAGCCAGATAATGAGAAGGGTTCTACTTGACTTGCTTCTAATGCACATAGAGTGCAGTGAAATCAAAGTTAGACATTTCAGAATAAGGGAGGAGACCAATAAATAGACGTATAATAGGTAAGGTGAGTGTTACATAAGAAATGCAGAGGCTGGATTGACTGAATGCTCGGCTGTCCCTGGCAGTGGTACTTTCCAAATCACTGACCCTAAACAAAGAATGCAGCAACAAATCCGTATCGCTTTTATTCTTCTGTGGGCCAGCTACTTAGAACTGAAATCAGAGGGTCAGTATGTCAAGCAAGCAACTAGCAACCCCTAATGAGACCAGCAATGGCAGAACTGTATTCCTCCAATGACACTTTTCTTTCTCGTTGAAATGCAGGTAGGACACAAATACCTGACATTATTAAGAGACACAGAAGCAAAGCGGAGTCCTGGAATCACAGAAAATGAGAAGCTGAGAATAGACATATCAATGGTGTAGTCACTGTGGGTATAAGACACGATGACACAATTAGCTATGACTTTACCTATAGCCATATTGCTGTGAATTTGGAGAATCTTTAAATTAGCCCCTAGGTGCATTATTACTGCACATTTCTATGAAGCTCACATAATTATACTGTCATTTACAAATCTGCAATTACCAGGTTATAGAGAAAATTAGGAGTTATCTAGAAAATATCTTATATAAGGTTGGTGCAAAATAATTTCTACCCGCTCTAAAAATGACAAGACAAAAGTATAACAAAATATAAATGATATGCCTATAGAAAGTATTTCTTGCTGTTCTCATATAAGCATATCACTCCAATTTGCTATTGGGATTCATTAAAATACCATCACTTTTATTTTCTATAGGCCCCACTTGTGAGCCAAATGCATACTTATTGAACAAAGGAATTTTGTGGAATACAGTTTAGAAAGTGTTTTATATTTTCCCTTTTGCTAGTTACAAAGGGACTGTATAGATATGTATGAACATCAGGGACGGACTGGGATAGGAGTGATTTAACCCCCACTGAAGGGTCAATGACACAATTTGTGGATATAGGTCCTTCACCATTCACATATCGATTAGTAACTCATAGTGGGTCTTTTATAGTCACCCCCGTTTAGATCTGACAAAAGTATATCTTCTAGCATGAACTTTCCATGTGGTCTAGGACACTATGACATTATTATACTAAAGCAATATAGGCTGTTCACTTAGTAAAGTGAATTATTCCCTTTTAAAGTATATCCCACTTAGCTTATTGCTTGAGATTGTGCTCTGCTGACCTCAACCATCCAATCATGTGCAAGTAAAAAGTTTTTGTGTTTTTCATTTACTTGCACTTGATGGTTAGTCTTTGCTAAGTTAATCTTTACTTCATTCACTAAGCTAAAAGAAGTATCCCTTGCAAGGTATTCATTCACCTGCATAAGTGAATTTCTTTAGTAAACCAACCCCTATGTGATGCCAAGAACCTTAAAGTAAGCCAATGCTGTAAGATATGAAAAGGTGTTTGATAATCCATGCCCTTTAGAAATACTCACTTTAAGCCATCACCAACATTCACTGTGGCACTAAGGCATGGTATTATTTCTTAAGGATACAAGAATCTGCCCCTACCATGAAAGGGGCACTTATCCATTCTCAGGCCAAAGGTTGCTTCCTGATTAGGATCATTCTGTATATTTTACCAAGAAATTGCAAGGAATTTTTAGATCCTTCATTCTATGTTCAGACACCCAATGGATCAAATAACTAAATCCCTTATATCACATAACATGTCTAATTGACCACCAGTCCGAACAGTGGAAAATGACTGCTGATTGGTTGCTTTAGGTCATCCCAGTTTCTATAAAAATAAAATAAATGCACAGACTACACTTATTATACATTATAGAATTATTCTATATAGAGATACATTGTACACATTTGTGTGCATTACTTCCCAAAGTTGCCCAATACTGGTTTCTGCTTATGACAAGGCACATGGCTTGAGTCAGCACAAAGAATGACAACAGTTGGTGCCTTCCATGTAATCCTACTTCCCCTTTTGTAACCTATTATCCAGTAGCATAATGAGCATTATCGAGAACTAAAAGAAAACAGATAAATATAATGACATAATACATACAGTATATAGGAACTGTTCTACTTGCCAAATGACTGGTATTTCTGTCCATCCAGGCCTGAGACTTACAAACTTCACCAAACAGCACAGCCCTGTCCAGCTATTTTACTTGCTGCTGTTACGTAACACTTACATGTCTTGTTCCACTTTCAGCCCATGACTGGACATTGAACAGTTAAGCAGCAGCTTGTTGAGTGGCTGCATTCAATGCCCCCTTATTCACATCTGGCACTCTGTTCTTTCCTACTTCCACTACAGCACAGCTTATTTGTCTTTTATTTGGCTATTTGTCAGGGACTGCAAGAGGTTGATATCAAGTGAAATTCCTATACTTACACTGCTTGCAAAAAAATGCATTAAATGTAATAATGTATGAACTGCTGCTTTAGTTTGTGTGCCCTGATCAGACTGGGCAACTGTTCAGCTTTAATAAAATAGTTTCTCATAGCAAAAGTAAATAAAATACAAATACAATGTAATAAAAACTATAAACAAATTTGATGATCTACTGATTATTATAATACAGTATTTATATAGATCCAACATATTACGGAGTGCTGTACAAAGTCCATAGTCACATCACTAACTGTCCCTCAAAGGGGCTTACAATCTAAGTCCCTCCATAGACCTAATTAATTAACAAGGCCAACTTGGGGGAAGCCAATTACTCTATCTGCATGTTTTGGAATGTGGGAGGAAACCCATAAAAACACGGGGAGAACCTGTAAACTCCATGCATATAGTGTCCTGGCCGAGATTTGAACCTGGAACCTAGTGCTGTAAAGGCCAGAGTGCTAACCACTGAGCCACCATGCTGATAATTTCTCTTTGCAGATCACCGGGAGCCAGATTACTGAATGGTGGTGCCTATGTCTACTAAATGCATCTTCATGACAACAGTAGCGCAGGGGAAAAACTCTGCCCTACTAGACCTATTTTATTCACTTTTTACACTTTAACACCTAATCTAGTTAGGAAATGTATTACACCTATGGCATTTTTTGGACAATTTGCATTTTCAGCTTTCAGTGACAGCTAAACAGATCTAGACAACCTACCACCAATTGATCAGTTAAAGTAATCAAATCACCTAAACAAGCACATACCTATAAAGAAGGAAACAAAATTCTTACCTCTTCTGCCATAAGAGCTAGTGAACATTCCACCATTGCTGGTACATAATTCCCCAAAGTCACTAAGAAGCCAACATTTCTAGAAGTTTTGATTGAAATCTGGGAACGTTTGTTGTATTGGAAATGCATATAAAGGTAAACGGACTCAATTTTTTTGTATTTGTATTATGGAAAGTACTTAATAATAAGAACTGAATGAAATACTAGATTTTATTACTGTTGCAAAATACTGCTGAGCAATCTTATCACTTATTAGGAGCTACAAAAACACATTTGGTTATTTAAGTATCGCACAGCAAGAACTTTCTGATTGCCAAACTGACAAATCCAGTTCAGCTACTTACATTCCTAAGAGGTCATTGTGTTTTCTGGATTGTGTACACAATATATCATTTTTTTACCTTCTGTAAGGATACTTACTGGATGAAATACAGAATCAAACATTTTATACCCTAACAAACCCCTCCGTACTTGTAATCATATCACTATAAATTCTGACAAGTCTATCTGTATGCTTGGAGCTGAACTAAGCATTTCCTATTTATGTTCTCTTTATTAACGGGGCAACTGCGGGCGACAAGTACTATCTACACCGGGACTATCCAACTCCAGCCCCTGATGGCCATTTATAGACGAAAAGAGCTGACTCTTTCTACGCCATCCCTTAATACTTTTACTACTGTGTGTTGGGGAAAAATGCATGCGGATTTTGCTCTGAAGTTGAACACCCCTGATCTACATACTAAAAAATGTGATTGGGTTACAAGATCTTGTCTGTATTTATCTGCAAATTGCAACCCCTATTTACTGTACAGCGCTGCGTAATATGTTGGCGCTATAAAAATCCTGTTTATTATTATTAATAATAATAGCCAGCTCTTTTCTATAGAAAGCAGCAACAGTTTAAGTAGAAAAATATGACCCTCTCAGCTCACTGCAGGGATGAAGCCTTCCTCCCTGTGTAGTAGCAGAAGTCTCTCTGCAGAGGTCTAACACAACCAGTGCTAAGTCAGCATTAGAGCTCTCAAATCAGTATGAAGTTTGCTGGTTAAAGGATTAAAAGTCTAATGGAATGTGTTGGGTCTCTGCGGAGAGATCATTGCTTCCACACATAGAGCAAGAGTCTTTATCACAGCATACTGGCAGCAGACAAGATAGGTTTTATGACATTCTGCCCTTAATTGAAAATTCAGACAGATCTATACTGAGTTATGGAGAAGAGAAGCCATAAGTCAACATAGAATGTTATACAGAACAGTTTGTTTTTTTAATGGAGAACAAAATGTTGGTCTCCACAAATAATACATATATGCCCATGCCAGTAAAGGCAATTCAGCAGAAAAAAATTGCTTTTCTTTTTTTAAACCTTGTGTACCTGCCAAAGAATTGCAGAGAAATGCTGAAATTCTGACCAGTGTTGGCTTCTGAAGGTCCAGCAATTGTGATATTCCGTATAATATCTGAAAAGAAAAGCAAACAGTTTGTGTAAGCAGTTTTGATGGAGAAAACATCAAGTATCTAAGGCTACAGGTTACAGGAAAATTCCTGTTTGGCTACAGGATTATCCCTGGAATAAGATTCCAGTATGGCATAATACTATGGAATGAATGCTGAGAAATAAACTACATGAGATAATAAATAGGTTTTTTATGAGCACATAATTTATTAGGGTACTTTATGTCTGTCCACTGGGAAGCCCAACAAGGGAATGTACATTATATTTCTTTACATTTTCTTTATTTACTATAAATAGTGATAGGTGAACTGATAAAGGGTTCACCTAAACAACCACCAGCCTATAAAAAACTGACCATCATATACAGAGTATATAGTAACTGGCCATTAACCAGGTTGGTACTGCGAATAGCGGGCATGCTGTTGGTGATGCTGCCATTAAAAAGGTAAAAAAAAATAAAATAGGCAATGTTGAGCATAGGTTCACCAAAAGGGCAAGTGTTGACAGTGGAAAGTTTGATCTGGACAAAACATCAATGTTTATTATGATCAAGAATAAAGAAATAATGTAAACTTTCAGGTATACTTGAAATACTGCAAATTAAAACACAACTTTAGAGGGACAGTTCCTGGCTAGTAGGCTTAGAGATATATTATGCTTTTTGCAATTTCTGCCTAAATACTGTATAATTACATTTGTCATTCATGCACAGTCCAGTGTACAATTTCAGCATTCTTGGATGAAGACAAGGTGAAAATGTCTGCAGTAAAGACAAAGGAGATCACATTCATAAACTTTCTAGGGACAGGTGGGTGCAATTTGGCAGGCAACTTTGCTACTTTGTCATAATGTGCAACTATGCTATGACTATTTGCACATTATAGCAAAATCCCACTTGCTTGTAGTCTTCAGTTTACTTCCAAATATTTTATTCTTATTTTTAAAAGAATACCCATTTCACATGCTTTCCAGACTTTGCATATCTGCTTTGCAGAAAAAGGGTCTAATTTTTACAGAGCCCAATACCTCAAGCTAAAATGTACATACACCAGTAATTTAAAAAAATTTCCATAAAATTAATGTAACCATCTATTGATATTCAATTTACAAACATATACATATCCTAAAATAAACATAATGAAGAATATTTGGTAATCCTGCAATGAAGGTCATTGTTCAGGCACTTGATTTATTAATACAGGAAGTGGTCATGTCAACACTCATTGCACTAAGGTTCAGCTGACACTTTAGTGAGATCATGTTACATCATGAGATCATGTAACAAGAAGAGACTGAAAGTGATCAGCAACACTGGGATTCATAAAATTAATAAATGTGTACTCATTATTTTATTGGGAAAAAAACAGGACGATTGTTTATGATGCATCTACTTTAAAGTCACATAGAGTCACATGGGGGCTGCTTCTACCCATTCTCCCCTTTAAGCCAGGCGCACCACCCAGCACTTTTCAGCAACCACCCGGCTGTTTTTGGGTGGTTACTGATGAGTTGGGTGACAATACAGGAGCTGCCATCTGCCTACAATTTCATCCCACCCAGCTTAAAAAAATGTCTGGGCTGAGCACTGCATTCCCTTCTGAAGGTGCTATCTACCTGGCTGGCACCCTAACCCATTGTAATAATCAATGACCTAGAATGAATATTCATATCTTTAGAGTAAAACATCCCTATTTGCATACTGGAGTTTAAGGAATGAAAAGTAATAGTAGCAGCCTCCATATCTATCTGAAGGAAGGGCATACCCTAAATCCGCTTTTCCCAACCCTATTAACATGGGGAACCCCCGAAATAGCTATAATTTCTATTTCCACAGCTCACAATAATATGAATGGGAAAAATGTCACCCTTACAGATCAAAAAAGATCATTGATGTCATGTCACATAAACTCACCTGAGAGGTACAAATTGCTCATTGCTCAAGGAACCCCTAGGAACCTCTGGAGGAACCCCTGGGTCCCACGAAAACCTGCCCTAAATAAACCCAAATTTACAGAAATGATCACCTTGTAATATTAGAAAGTCCTTGAAATGTCCATTTTTTTTCAGAAGGGGCCATTCATGGTGGGAGTTGTGGAGACGAGCAGTGACTTGGAGTGTTGCGCTGTAGTTCCCAGGTATAGAGTAGCTGTGATAGATAATTGGTTCTGTTGTCCTCATTGTAGTTCTGGGGAAAATATAGACATTAATAAATATTTATGGGTTTGTTAGAAAAGTCAGGCGGTGGATATAAGTAGCACTTATCATTCTCACCAGCATCAAGGAACATGGCCAGGAATGACTATTTAATTGTTTAATAAAAAAAACAGATCTAGAGCCCAAATGTTTTCTACTGAAATTATTTTTGGGCGAAACAGCTGTTCATGCCATCATCCTGCATGAATGAACTTAACACATTTTCCCATCCTAAAGCAAATCTTATGTCCATCCTAAACAGTTGTTACTAAACAGCCTTAAGAAAAGTTTTTTCAAGATGCCCTTTATCTTTATTACCTACAAAGCTTTTATTTGTCTGCCTCTCTGAACATGGTTAGACTCCTACTATGGGCCTGACTTCCCAGATGTCACAGATCCCTGTAGGACCAGGGGATCTGTGTCACCCAGCTTGCACACCCCTGCTGCCTGCACCAACTCACGGATCACCTCCTATGCTCAATTCCTGCTCCAGGTCATGTTACTCCCTATCAACTGCCTCCCTCCTTTAGAGGACTAGTGACATGCTCCACCTGCTGGTGGGGATGTGAACACCACCTACTTTTCGCCTCCAGCAACCCCCTGGTGTTAGAATAGGATGCCTGCAGATCACATGGCTACCATCCATCACCTGGCCTTCCCTATAAAAGGAACTGACTGTCAACAGGAAGTTGACAGAACAAGGAGTTCCCTTAGGCTCTGTTTCCAGGTTCCTGCTATTCCTGTCTGTAGCTCCAGTAGCTGATTCCCCTGTGCACCGACTCTGGCTTTGACCCTTGACTATTCATGTTTGCCTCCTGCCCTGACCTCTGGCTTGTTTGACCACGCTCCCGTCTCATTTTCCGGCACCTCGCCTGATTTCTATCTGTCAGCAATCCCCTGCCTCTGTGTGTACGGGGGCCACAACCTAGCAACAGCCCGCAGTGTAACATCCTCACCTCTAGACACTCTGGAAAAAGCAAGGCACTGCTCAGACTCTGCGCCCTGTGCATCTCTTTGCCAAGGGGACAGGTGACATGGAGGGTCCACCACTCTGCCCTGCTGCACCGTGTCACATGACCAATGCCTGTGCCCTTTTGATCACTAATGTAATGTCCTTGCACAAAATGTTCCAGTGGAAAGATTCTTAGTAGAGGCCTTAGTAACCAGTAATACAAATTGAGTGCCCAATGTAGTGTTTTATTATTATAATGATGACTTATGGACTTGTGGAGCTTGTAGGCAGATGCTTAATTTAAAATATTTAGGTTGGTAGGTTCATTTTAAGCCAAGAGATATTCAAAGAAGTGGTCAAAAACACAGTGCTAAGCAGGCAATGGTAAAATAACCTAACTCTAGTATACTAAACCATGGCAAAGGAAATTGTATGGCCCATAACACATCCAACTGCATATACAAAAAGCTTTAATAAACAAGCGGGGAAAACATTCTACCACATTACGCCACTTGTTCAAGAAACCTTTTTGAATTTGCAGTTGGAAGCATTTTGTGATTTTCACACAGTGAGGATTTTATACAGTAACTGACACCACGCTGCCTAAAAATATGTTGAGACAAACATCTGTCCTAATTGCAATAATTAAAACAATGTACCTGTTCCGACTTACATACAAATTCAACTTAAGAACCAACTCACAGTCCCTATCTCGTATGTAACCTAGGGACTATCTGTATGTCTCAAAATTGCTTGCTATACACCCTGGCTTACTACTGAATCATCCTACATATGTAGGACCAAGAGGGAAAGTTCCTCATATGTAAAGATGAAGAAATTATAACATTTGATATGTTTACCTATCTCCAAAGTTCCACGTGTAGCTGAATTCAGCTGATTTGAAGAAGTAACTTGGATCCTGAATAAAGAACTGTAGTTTCACTGTTCTATTAGTGGCCAGGAAGGTGCCATTTTCTAAAGATGTGCCATTGGCTTGTGGTTGTATGGCTGTGAAATATCCAACAATGTCTTCTGTGGGGGTAAAATACAAATATGGTAATACATAATTAGGGTACTGATACTGGTACTGACTGGTCACTTACACGCTTCACATTATGTTTTCAAAACTAGACGAGCCCGAGGAATGGCCATTTTATTAAAATATGGTAAATCAGCATGTAATCTACATGTGAAGTAGTGCTAGACCTTGTCTGACGTGAGTAGTTCTGTGGTGGCTTGTTTTGTGGATGGTCCTAGGAATAGGTTCCTTTAAGCATGTGAATATTTTGTAGGTCAGTAAGAAGTATTGTACATATGTGTGTATACTTTGTAAATAGTCTACTCCATCCACTATATCAGCCGTCTCCAACCTGTGGTCTACGGACCTTGTCTCCCGTATGCATCACAGGCTCAGGGTGGTTTGTGTCTCTGAACATAATCCACCCACTCTCCCATCACAGGTCTAGAGTGCACATGTTCTGGCATCATGACGTCATTCTGGGGGAAGTTTCTTCCCTTTGAGTGACACGCGGCTCCCTGCACATGAGCGGTCCTGAGTCCATAAATTTAGTGGTCTGTGACGTTCAAAAGGTTGGGGACCACTGCTTTATATCATAGCCCAAAGCCAAGGAGTGGCCTGTAGAGACAACAATAAATATTCTGCTCCTTTTTAAGGTCTGTTTGTTGTAGGTCGGTGGGCCTAGTATTAATATCTGCCCTGCCCTGTATTTCTGATGTAGTAGAATACGGATCCACATTAGTGCCATTGGGATTTGAAATATATGGTGGGCAAGCAGGGTGGATACATAGAGCAGAGCTGCACCCAAAAGGAGGTGGCATTTGGTGCCAGGCTATGACCTGTGGAATGAAAATATGCCTAAGGCAGTATCTAACGTGTTCGATATTTATTTTTAAAGGTACTTAGATAGTAAAGGTATATTTGGGGGAACTCTGGGGGGGCAATTCAAAAATTATATAAATCACCCAGTGATTTTTAGTTAGAATATTAAAAAAGGGTGTTGCACCTAAAAAAGGAACCTTTTTGCTGGAAGAGAAAAATTTGCCAATCTCACACATGCGCAGTGAGATCGTCAAATTTTCTTTTTTCATCCTACGTTACCCAATCTCTTGCCTGGGTCAGGTGATGTAGGATTAAGAACGCGGAAGGGAAGACGAAGTTCCGCCATCTGCGGAATGACGCGGGATCCAATGCCGGACACCCCCGCAGTGATCGGACTGCGACGCGGGATTGAAGATAGGTGTGTTTTTGTTTTGTTTTTAAATTTTTGAGTATAGCTTCTCTTTAAATGGTGGCTTTGTAGCAGGTAACAACTAAAGCATTGTTCCAGTTAGAATAGTGTGGTGGAATGTTAGAATCAATTATCTAGTAAGTCACCAGTTCTTACTTGTCACTTGTAGTTCTGTAGTATTCCTAGCAATTGGCTCACAAGATGGACAACTCCTTTCAGTTACCCAAACTGAAACTTGGTAAGTTCCTGGGGTATTACAGCGCAGTGTTATTGCAGAACTGGTGTCATTCTCTGTGCGTTGACTGAGCAGTAATGGAGAGTAGATCCAGTGGAAATGATATAGTCTGGGATCCACAATAAGAATCATGCCATCGTTTGATATCCCCAGACTTGCATTGACAGTTGCCAGGGCACCCGAGGTTATAGGACCATCTGATGTCATCTCGAGGAAGTAGGATTCATCTAAAAATACAGAGAATTAGGAACTGAAATAGAACAACAGACAAAAAACTTTGTATTATCACATGCTTGTGTAACTAAAGTGCATGTTGTCATGTATTTAAAATTGTCAATTGAAATGGGACTTTTTAGGTGCCTATATAAAATAATCTTATTCTATATTTAGATCTGTTACAATAGGGGAGGGATGTGATGCCACTAATTAAATCTATTATCTCCCAAGTATAACTCTTTACATGTATTTAAAATTAAAAACTCAGGCATAGAACGTAAGATTTCACAGCCATGGTGGTGAAACAAGAGGTCTACTCACTAACCCAGTGTTTTCCAACCTTTTTAAACATCAAAAATTTGACATTTTCAATATATAAAATATTTGAAATAACTTTCAGATCTTCAGGGAACCCCTGCTATGAATAAATGGGGTTAACACAAGTTGGAATTGCGACCTATCAGCTACCAGTCAATCTGGCATTTTGACACAATTACATATTCCTAAAGTCTGTGATTTGGGCATAAGTCTCTGATCATCTCTGATAAATCTACCCATGATTATCATATAGTCTCCATGCTGGCAAAGTAGACGCTCAGCTCATCAAAGTACAAATAAAAAATAAAACTAATTTCTAGGAACTAGCACAGGAAAGACAGACTGCATGATTTGCTGTGTTTCAGACCACCCGTGTCCTCTATCAGGCAACACCCAATAGGGTAAATCACGATTAAAGACACTGTTGCAAGTGATTTCCTCTAATATCACTGGGAACAATGTCTGTGAAAAACACAGTGATTGGATATTGACAATAATTATTTAGTTCACATTTTAAAACAAACTGAAAACAATCATAACAAAAAGGAAAAAATCATATCATATCCTGTTCACATCACATGGCAGAAAACAAAATGTATATAATGGTAAACACCCAACATCAACATATTCAAAACAAATACAGAATGAGAAAACAAAAAGAATTTGGAACTATGTGGACCTTGCATTTAAATCTAGGACCCTTAAGATGAAGATCATGCAATGTATGACTCCAAAGGGCCTTTTATTAACTCTTGTTTCAGATTCCCCCATACTATATACTTGGGGTGATAGTGAAGGCACCCCTTAAAATATTAGGGTAAATGCAATTTGTTTTAATGTATGTCCAAAAATAATGTATCGATAGGAATCATATGTTATATGTCACCAGTATGATTGTATGCAATTTTAGAAATGCTTAGCAACATCTTAATAAACTAGTTAATGAAGTTTTCAATTTTTCTCTTTTTTCAGTCTACTAATATTTACACCTCAAAAGTCCCTCCCCCTTTTTTTGATATTGTATCGAGATTCCTAGAGTAATTGGGATTGGTGTATTATCTGTACAAAACTCAATGTGAAATATTGGGCCTGATGCTAAATTACCATTTAATGGTCCCCCATACTGGTCATTCTGCCTTTGGTGGAAACATACCAGCTTGAGACTTTCCGGATTGCTGAAAACTACTGCTAACCAAAACCACATCTCAAACCATATCTCAAACTCATCTCTGACTGCTATTAGGAAGGCTGCTCCTACGGCATCATGACCTCACTGGCTTAAAGTGAAACTAAGACCATGGGGGCAAGAAGCCTTTGTTACCAACATCTTCACCCATTCCTCTTCTTGTTTCGGGATCTGCAACTATTTTTACCAGCCAGGCTGGAATGGCGTAACTCCCATGCATGAATACAGTTGATTCATTCTTTGCAGCCAGGTATGCCATACGTACATCTCAGTAAGTATGTTTTATTGCTGAAAAGTCATAGCCTGTCCAATCTGCATTTGAGTTTTAGCATTAAAACTTTAAAACTTGTTTACCATTAGGGATGAGCGAGCAAAATTTTTAATTTTGATCTCGCGGCGAATGAGGCCTTTCTCACTTACAGAACATGTAAGCGAGAACAGCCTTGTGATTCGCCACAAGGTTGTGTTCTCGCCGAACTCAGATGAACTCTCAATGGAGAAACTGCATTGAGAGTTCGCCTTGAGTCACAGCTGATTGGAAGCACTCGCAGTGCTCAACCCAGAAATTTTTTTAAGCTGGGTGGGAAGAAATTTCAGGCGGGTGGCAGTCCCTGTGTTGTGACCCAACTCTTCAGTAGCCACCCAAAAACAGCCGGGTGGTTACTGAAAAGTGCCGGGTGGTGCACCCGGCTAAAAGGGGCTGGGGAGAACACTGACTTACGTGCCTCCAATCAGCTGTGACCACAAGTTCCCACGCTCCTCGGGCTGTACTTATCAGCCCAGAGACTGTGGGAACTAAACTCAGATGAACTCCTAATGCAGAAACTTCTTTGAGAGTTCATCTGGAGTCACGGCTGAGTGGAGGCACTTACGTGACTTCAATCAGCTGTGACTGCAGGTTCCCACGCTCCTTGGGCTGTACTTAACAACCCAGAGAGTGTGGGAACCTGCATTTCAATGGAATTTGCGAAATCGGTTTGCCGAAATTTCACAGACCCATTGGAAGTTCGGGGAAATTTGCAGAGAATGTCAGAGGCATTCTCGCTCATCCCTGTTCACCATCAAGGAACTTTGCTGGTTTGACCAAGGAGGGAACAACACTGTAGGACCAGGTGGGTGTTCATGATACTCTGTTATCAAACTTATCACTGATACATTTCCAGGCTTTACTAGTGAGTTGACCAGGGATGGTTATTTTGTGAATCCAGAAAGTGCAGCAGAACCTTTACATTAAAGAGGAACTAAACCCTAAAGGCGATCGAGAATTAGAGGGCAGTGCTGCACTTTACCCTTTTATGTAAAGTGAAATTTCTGAGTTTAGGTACGCTTTAATTTTGGCTATGTAGTTGAATTATTCAGTAACTTTTGCCTACTCTAAAGTAACACTGTGGCTAAAATGTAACTGGAATAAAAGTTTTATAGCCCTGTCCTGAATGTAATAAATACAATCTCTCCTGTCGGCCATGCTGCTCAATGTCACAGCAATTCAAAAAGATTCAACCAGAATCTTCAGAAACCCCCACATCCAACGTGTTCTAATACTGGTCCCCTGCTGTACTCCATAGGTAGGAGATGTATATGCTATCTTCTATGCTTGGACATCTTTTATTCAAAGTTACATTATAATGACAGAGTCACTTTAACTTACCAAAGCTTGGCTGTAGTAGAGCATTGCAAAGAAGCTGACATCATAGCCTAATAAATGTCAAGGAATTTTAATTTACAGCAACACTGCATTACAATGTAACTGATATCACCATGCTTCTACAGACTGCAGTTATTTTATAAATAAGGCAAAGACTTTATTTACTAACCTACTGCTGAGCCACTTTATAAATAAGACAAGCCCTAATTGTGATTAGTTTCTTTAATTATAAAGCCACCAATAGATATTACAGATCAGCTGTGCCTATGGGATTAGGATGGTCAGCAAATGGATCATCATTATTATTTTTCTAATATAAGAGGGATCTGCACATCACTATTGGGAAATAGGATGAATATTGATCACATTTGATTTATAAATAATAACTGAATGGATTATGATCATCTATACACTGTATATGATTTTTCCTGGTTCTTTCTTGGCAAATGTATGTATTGGAAGGTATTACAAATCCTAGAATTGTATGCAATACAAGCAAATGATATCAGAGCAGGATGACAATAACATGAATCAGCTGGATCCCCCCCTGTGCCCATACAATACTACACATGCCTTGCTCTGTAATGGGCATGCTTGGTATGCAGTAAATAGGTCACTTACTTGCAGATACGCAGGTACAAGCAGCAGCAATGAGATATAGAAGAGGCCAGGCCATCAGATCCATGCCGGGGGCCATGTGAGCCCGATACAATGGCAGAATCACAGATCTGAAGGCGTTTTATCATATGACAGCATCACCTTGTCCTCCCATAGAACAAGGAATACTGCTGCCATCTACAGGCTGACACGGGGAACTGCAAAACGTCTAGACACTGGATGAGCAGCACAGGCACAGCCTAATGTTATATATAGAACCATTTATTCCAAACTACATACAGATCCATCAGACTTTTTGGCCATGGTCAGGGGAGGTTAAATAAAAACTGTGGTTTCTATAGAGTGGCACTTGTGGAAAGGCAAAAAGTATATTCAATTAAGTTAAGATTAGATGGGCTAAACCACAACCCAGCCTTCCTAAAACTTTAGGCTGAGCACCCTTTAACTTTGTATTTGTATTTTCCAATTGTTAGATGACAGTAAATATGACATACTGTGTCTTCTTATTTTTTGCCTTTTCTATACCCTGGTGTAGTCAAATACTGAATGGTAATTCAGGTCAGTAATAAGTAGTGCAGGGTGCTAAAATTAGTAATGTGTAGTTCAGAGGTCAGTAATATGCAATGAAGGGTGCAGGGGTCAATAGTGTGTAGTACAGGATGCAGAGGTCAGTATCATAAAATGTAGTGGCGTGCAGAGGTCAGTGGTGTATAGTGCAGGGTGCAGAGGTCAGTAATATGCAATGCAGAATTCAGAGGTCAGTGATGTGTAGTGAAGAGGTCAGTAGAAGTTAGTACAGGGGTAAGTAATGTGTAGTGTAGATGTTGTTTGTGTTTAGTGCAGGGTGCAGAGGTCAGTATTATGCAATGCAGGATGCAGAGGTCAGTGGTGTATAGTGCAGGGTGCAGAGGTCAGTATTATGCAATGCAGGATGCAGAGGTCAGTGGTGTATAGTGCAGGGTGCAGAGGTCAGTATTATGCAATGCAGGATGCAGAGGTCAGTGATGTGTAGGTCAGTAGAAGTTAGTACAGGGGTAATGTGTAGTGTAGATATTGTTTGTGTTTAGTGCAGGGTGCAGAGATCAGTATTGTGTAGTGCAGAGGTCAGTGGGGTATGGTGCAGGATGCAGAGGCCAGTATTGTGTAATGCATGATGCAGAAATCAGTAGTATCAAGTGCAAGTTGCAGTGGTCAGTAATATGTTTTGCAGGGTGCAGAGATCAGATTTGAAGTGCAGTAAAAATGTCAGTACTAATAAATGATTTAGTCAGTAGTGTATAGAACAGGGTGAGGTGGTCAGCACAGTGTAGTAGAGAGGTCAGCAGTAACACAAAGGGAACCTAGGACTTATCTTGGCTATCATTGCCACTATTTCTGTGATCTGGGAATGGCAGGTGGGCAGAGGCAAGAACAGGAGTTGTTGGCTGAGACCTGGGGATATCATTAGTTTTGAAGCAAAAGTGTGTCCCCAGGATGTCCCTGAGATTTGTGGAACCACCCTGCTCTAATAGTATAATCCCATCATTGGTGTCAGAAAGTCTGCATAGGTATGAAACCTTCAAATTACATGGCTGACACTAGGGAAGAGATGTTAAAATGGTACAAAGGTGGAACACAGATGGAGTTGAAGGCTGTTCTTGCAGACTGCTGTTCCTACTGTCTCCTATAGTTATGTATGGGGCAAAACATGATAGTACATACACAAGACTTCCAAATACCACAAGTGTGTCAGATACTAAAGATTCTGCCAGTGATTGTAGGTGTTTTGCAATGAAGTCGTTTTGTTTTATGTGTCTTTTCAAATGACTGGCTGTAACTTACTTATCAATAATAAAAAACTAAAAAACTAAATAACAAACAAAACCCATAAATTAAAAAAGGAGACCATAAATTAGATAGGAGTGACACCGATGAAGGAAATATATCACAGAGCATTGTGTTGAACAGTATTTCTCAGGTCATAGATAAGGTAAATTAGCAGAGGGAATGTAACCTACTAATGAAAATAATCTGGTATTTGGAATGATAAAACATCTCAGAAACTGTAATTCACAACTGCCTTTATTTAGAGGGTATTTTCCAAATCTCTTAGTCTCTCTTTCTATCTTTCTATCTTTTTGGCCTGATGTACAGACCTCTATGAAAAATGTGCTGAAACACAAGCAACAGGAACAAAAGTGATGAAAAAAGCACTTCAACACACATTTTTTTAAATATAAATAACTTGTGGTCTGTGTGATTGGAGTCATGGCAGTATTTTATATTAGAATACCAGAACAAATCACCCTGTGCTCCAAAGTAAATCTATGGGCAGGCTATGAGGTTTAGTTATTATTTACAAATACAGAATAGGTGGTAAATAAGGTAAAACAGACCTTGAATTCTTCACACCAGGTGTCAGTTTTATTAGTTTTTTTTACAATTTTAGCTCATGCTTCTAAAATTGCTGTGCCTGCTCGATGCTGGATTATTCCTATATAATATGCAATAAAACCAAGGATTACTATTTTTTGGGCACGCCATGACTGGTGCCCCTTCAAAAATTCAATATCACACCTATTAGTAAATTCTGTGTAAATTCATTGTACATTATGTAAGCAAGAGATGTATAGTGAATTGTGTGATTTGCCTTGTGTGAGTCTGAGCATATCTTTCAGTATAAATGGTGTAGTGTGTGAGCAGGCAATTGAAAAGTAAGTAATGGATATCAAAGCCATAGGAGTCATAAAGAGAATGTTTGTTCCCTTACTTAGTAAAGTGGATACTCCCGTTGTTTTTAGGACTAAACTCAGATCCTTGAAAAAACATAACAATGACTAGTTCACCTTATAATGCATTAAATGATATATAATTATGCATATGTTTCATATATACTTGTGAAAACATTATATTAGTTACCTGTATTTTTATGATTTTATTTAGAGCAGTTAAAAATACCAATCAGCATGTTGTAAGTTTTTAGTCTGGGCACAAAGGTATGATGCTAGAGCACCATTCATTATCACCCCTTTATCAATTGCTAGCCATTGCTACACATAGGGCAAGTACAGCATGCTGTAAGGAATAATTGCTAATGGCATCACAATACCCAGGTTTGTGTTATTGATATTTAATGCAACTGCATTTGTAGCAAACTACTATTACCAATAGGCAATATGTGCTCAATTTTTAAGAGACAATTTAGTAGCAATAGCACGTGAGCAAGAATTGCTTGTAGCCTTCCAGCTTTACATAGGTATTATATATTTTAGAATGCATTTTATTAACTCTGCAACACAATGTGATAGATAAATGAAATTAACATTTTGTTCTGTTTGCTTTATGCTTTCACAGCAAATATTATCACATTTATATGACAATAAAGCATACCAAATGAGTATTTAAATATATTGTGATATTCAGGGTCACAGAATAAACTTTAAAAGTGAAGGACAGCACATATACTGTATACTATAAATATTTGTGTGTATATATATATATATATATATATAAATATTTATATATATATATTCCAATATATATATATATAAATATATTTATAATATATTCCAAGAAGCTATTGCATGGCTTGCACTCTTGCAGAATATAACAGATAACAGATGGACTGCACATATTTCTAGAACAGTTAAATAGCAAAATGATTTTGTTCTTCTCCGGCTGCAGATTCCTATTGCTCCACTAGATGGCGCTGATTGCTAATGAGAAATCCAATGTGACATAACTGGAGGGGTGGAGAAGAAATAGCAACAAGGAAGAAGCTTGCATATCACAACAAACAAGTCCAGGCAAAACCCAGCAGGTACTTCATATGATCATGGCCAGAAAGAGAAAACTGACAGACTGCTTGCCAATAGTCAAACAAGCAAAGCAAGGAGACCCCCTGAGAAAGGTGGTAGAGCAGCCACAGCCTGGGGGCAGCAAAGCCAAGAGTAAGACCTTGAAGAGTGAGAAGCAGGATGCAGAAGGTGAGCAGTGATCCCTGGGGTCACAGACTGGGGGTGCTGAGACTGGGGTATGTCTGGGGCTAATATTGTTTTATTTTTTTAAGGTCAAAGTGTTAAGGTCTCTCCTTGCCAATAGCATATTATTTCTAAAATTGTCCATTGTAGGGAAAGTAATAGGTTCATATTGTAGCACCCAACTGACCCTCTTTTTAAATCAGTTCTCTCTACCGCTCTTTCCTATATTGTTATAATAATAACTATATATGTTTATGTAACTGTATATATAATATTATTGTTATAGTTCACCAATATTATCCTTTAGACTCCATTGTTGTATTTGTATTGCATGCCAATATAATTTTCTTTGCATATGCATATCTCTATGGAGTATGTAAGTGGGAACATGGTTAGGTTTGTCCCTTGGCTACATGCTTTTTGATAAAACTAAACTCTGGTCTCCAGCTCAGAAAGTTGGATGGTTTAACTTGTGTTGGCTATACACCTATGCCACAATGCTACACCGCTGGGGACACAGGGAAGGCCTGGACTTCCAGGTAATGAGATGGTTATAAATCTATGCTGCAATGCCAATGTTCCAAGAAATACCCAGGCTTCCAGGTATTGCATTGGCCATACACCCCTGTTGCATTTCTGCATTGTTGGTGTCTCAGGAAAGACCAAGACTTCCAGGTATTGTGTTGGTCATTCGCCCCTATTGCAAATCTCTACAGTTGGTGTTCCAAGGAAGACATAGACTTCAAGGTATTGTGATCCAGCAAGCCTGGAATGGATTGCCTAAAAGTAATTTGTTATTTTGTTTTCGATCCTGGACCAGATCTATTTTAGGTTTGCTGGATGACCCAGGTTCACTGATCAAAATGTATCTTCTCCAGCCTTGGAGAACTTTAATAAATCAGGTCTATTGTATTGGCACTGCAATTCCCCAATGCTGGTGTTCCAAAAAAAACATATAGACTTCCAGGTATTGTGTTGGCCATTCACCCCGGTTACAGTGCTCTAAAGCTGTTGTTCCAAGAGATACCTGGACTTCTAGGTATGGCATAACACATCTGCTCCCCAAAGTAGTGCCCATGGTACCTAGGTGGCCAGTCAACAAGCATTCTTTCATGGGGGTGTGGGGAGAATGCATAACACTATGAAAGTTTTTGAAGAAGTCCCAACTTATACAGTACATGCCGGGGTGCCTGGCTGTAAATGTCTTATGTTTGTTCATTTGTCTAATATAAGGTATACTGAGGTTTGCTTTAGTTCTCATTGTGGTGTGCTAACACATTTTTTGCTGCACATAAAGTGCATTGTATTAAGGCAGCTCATTGAAAACATGCTAAAAATGTACAAGATCCTTTTACATTACCGTTCAACAATTCATGTGTTGCTCTAGTACATTGGTGTGGCAATTTAAAATAAATGGCACAGCAGCACATCACATTGTAGTAACTACATTGACATGTAAATGGGATCTTAATGTTAATTGTCATGTCATGAAAGAAACTTGTGAGCTGCTACTGTTCAGATGTTCCCAACAATACTAGTGGCCTAGACGTGTCTGGCTTCAAATATTTAAGGAACAGACCCATAACGTACATAAAGCCAAACAAATCAGTGAAAAGCCAGAACTGCACACTTAATAGAAATCTAAATATTTCTATTTTGCCTGCAATGATTAAGTTATAATCAGTATTAGCATATATTGTTATCGTCTCCAAACATTGCAGGATAAACACCAAGGACATGCTGGTAAGAGAACGTGATACAATGATAGTAATATATGATAATAATTATATTTCATTTATATTATTTTTTTGTTCTGTAGACACTGCACCCCTGGAGAAGCTTGTAAAGTTTGACCTGGATTGGCAGTTTGGACCTTGTACAGGTAATATATCAGGATATTTCCTGACCCTAACTGAACCTCACTGCCCTTTTATGCTAGGATACCCCAGCTTGTGCATGCAGAAAGGATGGAGCATACTACTTGATGCACAGAAAATTCTTACAAAATGGTTTTACAAGGGCAGTTTTAATTGTGACATTAAAAAAGTGAAACACTCTTAAATTTGGCCTACAAAATTGTTAGAATTGTGTAAGAGTGTATAGCAGTTTGCAGAGGGTAACTGGTGACATCGGGTGTAGTTACTCCCCATAGAAACATTTTAAAACCCTACATTTTATGCCCAGTAGAAATACAAAGAGCACAATCATTTGCCAGATGTAGTTTTGTATCTGTACACTAAGGCCGATTAATTAGGGGGAAGAGCAAGGTCACTTTATTTGTAAATTTCCACTTTACAAATTGGCTTTGCACCCATTATGGTAAACTAGCTGAAACACAATAAACATTTACTTTCAAACAATACTGCATGACATGCAAAATAAAAATGGGGATTTGCTTTCACAGTGAAAGTCACTGTAAAGTGAATATACTCTGCATCTTTCATATATAAACTTCTATGTCTTTCTGCAATGAAACCTTTTTTATACCTTGCAAGTTCCTATAGATGGATTGTTTATTGCACATGAGCAGCCCAGTGTACATTCCCATTATGCATTAGTGCTCAGATTACTCCCATTGCCAAGTGCTGTCATGACCACGTATGTTAAAATGACCATGTATGCCTGGAAGAACAATAAGAGATGAGGTTGGTGCTGGCAAATGAGCTTTTGGATGTCAAGTTGCTAGAATGTTGGTTACATTTTGGGTGTAAACATAGGGGTCACACCCCTATTGTGTCTCCTATATTACCATTGCAGGAGCTTTTTGTTATACTGATATCTGGGCATCCACACTAACAGAATGTACACAGCCCTTTATATAGAAATGGACATGATTCTAAATCTCCTAGCAGAAGAGCTAAAGCAACGGGTATTATGGGTATTATTATCATTATTATTAAAAAACAGGATTTATATAGCGCCAACATAATATGCAGCGCTGTACGTTAAATAGGGGTTGCAAATGACAGACGAATACAGACAGTGACACAGGAGGAGAGGACCGTGTCCTGAAGAGCTTACAATCTAGGATGTGGGGGGAGTAACACACATTAAGAGGGGAAATATGTAGTGGTGGGAAGTAGAAAGTGTTTAGGAGACAGAAGAAGACGAATAGGCGAGTTTGAAAAAATGGGTTTTTAAGGCTGTTTAAAATGAGCAAAAAGTAGTAGAAAGCCGAATAGGATGAGGAAAACCATTCCGGAGAGTTGGGGCGGTTCTAGAGAAGTCTTGTATCCGTGCGTGCGATGAGGTTATGAGTGAGGAAGTCATTAGTAGGTCAATGGAGAAGCGAAGAGATTGGCGGGGGGAGTATTTTTTACCAGGTCAGAAAGGTGAAGAATGAGAAAGTGAGACAAGAACAGTGGAAGGATTTGAAGGCAAAGCACAGCAGGCAAATGGAAGGCAATGAAGACAACTACAAAGAGATACAGTGGAAGAGGAGCGGTGGGAAGGATGGATGAGTCTGGCTGCAGCATTCATAATAGATTGTAGAGGAGAGAGTCGGGTTAGTGGAATACCAGAGAGGAGGATGTTACAGTAGTCAAGGCTAAGGGGAAAGCTAAAACGTTAGAAAACTCTCCTACAGTTTCCTCAAGGATTATTGCTGGTTGTCATCATTTATTACATTGAAAAACAGTTTATTACCTTTGAAGATTAATTTTTAATAAATGAAAAGGGCTATCAGGATTCTGTATACACATGTAGGTTTGAGGATAATTAGACTGGTGTCAGTTGTCCCCTGAGTCACTTTTATAAATAAGGCCAATGTAATTTTTATCTGATATTTAAGTATTTTCTAAATCATTGAACTTTTTGTGTAATCATTCACAGGTATCACACGAATGGAGCGCTGGCAGAGAGCTCAGGATCTGGGTCTAAGGCCACCACAAGACATAAAACAGATCCTCCTGACACACAGTGCGGATCCTCAGTACCAGCACAAGTACGTCTTTGGTGGATAAACACGAGATGATACAATTGTATAAATGAGTAGTATGCTATAGATGTCATGTTTGGTCAAGGGAAGATCGAGTATACAAAATGGTATGTGCATTCTGGCAATGCTGAGAATCTGGACAGTTTGACACTTCGTACTGGATCTCTCTGTTGTTTGTGTCCAGCACTTAATTTATTAAATACATTTACATATCTTATTTTTACTATACTATATAAACAACAAGTGTTGTCTATTTGTTTCAGCCTCTGGAGTACATATGCCATCTAAGAGGAGCATCGTAGGGGTGATATCCAAGACCGGAGAGAAGTTGGAGACTCAGGGATTGGGCTTTTCTATACTTTTTACTTTTTGCTTTATTATTAATCTCTGTTTAAGGAGATAAAAGTTATGTTAGGTCCACATATAGTGGCTATATTTAAAATGTTTTGTTGGTTTACTTTATACTTGTAGTAAAACTGCTGAAAACTTTACAGACCTATTCAGAAAGAAGCAATATGCCCATAGAAGCTAATGAGAACCAATGCAAATCCAAAGTCAAAAGCTAAATTAATCCAAGGCCAGCTACTGTCTGTCTGCTACGGCTCGCTACACTTGCCATATATTCATTGCTATAACATTAGGATATTGAACAGACGTATGTTTTAGATCTACCAGGTATGTTAGTTCTTGAATAACATTATGGCTTCTGTTGCCACTGTTACTACTTTGTATGGTATTGATATATTGACCTCTGAGAGAAAGTATTAGGTACCACCAGCAACTGTAGAAGTGCAAAGATTAAATTCCCAGCTCTTTGACATATTAAACAGATATTCATCTTTACCATGTTCCTTACCAAATTCTGCACTTTCTTTCTTTCGGATTGGGCAACCTGACCTTATGAATGACCTTATTGTGCAACCTGATTTATTAAAGTTCTCCAAAGCTGGAGAGGATTCACTTTCATCAGTGAAACTGTGTGATCCAGCAAACCTGGAATGGATCTGGTTCAGGATTCAAAACATTTGCTAGCAAATAGCAAATTTCTTTGAAAAAAATCCATTCCGGGTTTGCTGGATCACCCAGCTTTACTGATGAAAGTGTATCCTCTCCAGCCTTGAAAAGCTTTAACAAATCAGGCCCAATGGACGATTCTTTTGGGCAACCTGACCCTGTAGACACATGGATAATGATTTCCTCCCTTGTAGCCCAAACATTGGGAGGAGGTCACTCGCTCCCTTATACCCAGCAGCATAAAGTGTTTTGGAGGAATGGTGCTACAGGGGAGCAAAGTGAAGATAAATAGTGGGATATGAATGGGGAAAAGTTATATTTTAGAGGACCTAACACAATAAAAAATAAGCAGAGACTCATTATGGTAGTGGCTAGTAGCCTTCACATATCCAAAAAGGGCAGTGGTACCTTTGTTACCCTTAACATTGACAGCATATTGTCTTCTTCAAAAAGAAACATGCTCCTAAATATCTACATAGCATATGTTATTTATGTTTTGAGAGAGAAAGAGAAATCTGTTTGCTTTCCATATAATTATGACATTCTATAAAAAAAGTTTGTGTGTGCTTCATTTTCAGCCTATTTACTTACACTTATTGTTCTATAGAGGACATGCAAGAGTGCTATTTGGAGAGATGTTCTATTTTTGAACCTCGATATGTCACATTTTTTGGGGTGGAATAAGTCTCCTAATCATAATTTTGGTTATGGGTTTATCCCAATCTCTTCGCTCCCCCATCTCTTTGGGTTTATCCTTCTGTAAGCTATTACCTTCTATTGATCTCTGTATATTTTTATATTATTCTTGTGTCCTTTGCACTTTAATATTCAGGATTATGCCAAATAATTGTATTTTTGCATTCTTGCTTTGTTCTCAACTTTGTTCTTTATTGGTATTATGGTGTTTTTATGTTTTTTCATATGTGCTTCAATATATTTTCTAATGGAAAATAAAAAATAAAACAGATTGAACCCAGAAAGTTCTTTAAAATAAATAAATATTTTTGATGTTTGTTTTACATAAAAGTGTAGATGTTTCTTTCTTTTTGTAAGATTGCAGTAGCATGTTTTATTATATAGTGCTTGCAGCAAACTTAAATATGTAAAAATATACAGGCTACTGGTAACTTTTGTTGCTGGAGCTTTGTATAACCGTCTTAGGCTATGCACACACGTCAGATGATTCTTGTCCGATAATCGCCTGAGGGCTGACATCAAAGGAGAATCTGGAGTGTGTACAACGCTTGCCTTTCGTCGTCCGTCCTGACAGATCCACAGACAATGTATGATCATAATGGAAGTGAAGGGGAGAGAACACAGCAGGGTGCCTCTCCGTCGTTCTCCCCTCTCTATAGAGCAGAATGGAGCTGTATGTACAGCGCTCATTCATGCATTGTGCATCAATGTGAAAGATCCTTTCCAATGACAATGATTGCACGTGTGTACCCAGCCATACATTAATCTGTTTATCATTATCACTGTCCTGATGCAGAAATGCCTAAAAACAAATAGCAGAATACCTTAAAAAATCTTTCAGTTTGGAACGGAGGCGGCAGCTGAAATGTTCTAAAGTGATACATTTGGATCAGTTTCAGAAGCGGCTGCACAAAACCTGAGCTTAGAAAACTCACTTGGAGGAAAAAGAAATGGCAGCACTTCATTCTGGTATATCAAAAATGTGTATTTTTTTATATATATAAAAGTTCTAAAATGTCCAGGGAACTTTACAACATCTCCTTCTTTGGGGCTCATGAATATAAATATGCAGCCCATGATGTCTGGTTGTAGATCTCTTAGCTTGGATGTTTTTTTCTACATAACATTTTTATGAATATAACAATAAAATAGAGAGGTAATAAAACGTCTGTTTTTAATGATTGTTCTCCTGAAAAAATTTGCCTTTCTATTTGTTCTAGTGACCATTGTCAGAGACAATGAGACAGAGACAGTAATGTGATGCTCATAGTTTTACTGGAAAAGGGTGAATATTACAAATGGAACATCATTTTCAAAAGTCTAAGAGAGGATTTTCCCATACTTTGGAATAAGACCTTGTTGTACTGCCAGAAAAGAAAGTTTATAAAGAAATGTTATTATTTTATTTAATTACAAATCCTAGAGATTCTTCTTACCATAGCTTGATAACCCAAAACCAACTCCCTAATAACAAAATGTGTTGTTCTTATGTGACTTATATGATTAAAGTTTATCATTTTGTGCCTCACAATTGAAAGTATATACTGGTAAGTAAACATAGACAGTTCTTATTTCAAATAATTCAGTGAGAGTTTTTGAATAACTTGTTGGATCTGTACATTTTGGAAAGTTCAGGGAACTGGAATAAAGCTTTAGTACCACAAGCCTCAGTATGGTCTGAAAATGCTAATAAATAAATTCTTCCCACTGACCACCACACTAATATATTGTGAGCTGTGGATGTAGTAATTATAGGATGGGTATCCTGAATATCTGAAAGTTATTTCAAGAGTTCCCCATAATAAAAAGGCAGAATTAGAGGTTACATTGTAAAAATTGATAAGTAAATGCAGCAGGAATTTGCTAAAATGAGAGCCTAAGTGTCAGTAAGTATTTCAGGACAACTGTTATCATTTAATATTTCCAGGAAGTATGATGGACAGGAAAAGAGGCTCACATTTTGGGGTATGTGTGATTTTGAATAATAAAGCACACGCAAGTGTAACGCTATGAACACACATCAGATGATTCTCGCCCCATACGAGGCTGGTCAGGCTGGTCTCCGGGGAATCTCACTTGTACAGGGGTCTTCTGACGTCATTCATGGATTTATCCTGAGCAACAGACGATGAACAATTGCAATAGAAGTGAACAGAGGAGAATGCCGCGGAGTGCCAGAACCCGCCCACGGAGGAGAATGCCGCAGAGTGCCGCTTGCTCCTTCTTCCCCCTCCCTTCTCATAAAATATATTTTTATTTTATATACGTTTCCAAGGACAATCATTGAGTGTTCATATGCAGCCTAACAGTTAAAATTGAGATTTGACCAAGGAAATATTATAACACAACACACACAAGATAGAGCACACAATTTTGTAATAACATACTGCTAGAACCACAGTGTCTGTTCTTAGAGGGGGTGACGCTCTCATAGCCAGCTGTGCTCACTCTCCTTCCATCATGCAACCCGTCCTCTTGAAGACGGCTGATTACAACTCATGTTAAAGCAAATATAAAGCACATCATCTCACCATCAAATCATCTCATTTCTCAGGGCAGCACACTTTACTGCACAATAGGTGTTTTTTTTTTTAATCAGAGCTCTCAAAGACTGGAAAAGATAGAGGAATCTGGGTGATCCAGCAAACACGGATTGGATTTCCTAAAATTCATGTGCTGCTATTTTCAATCCTGGATCAGATCATTCCAGGTTTGCTGGATCACCCAGGTTCTTCCATGATAGTCTTTCTTTAGTAGTGTTGTAGAACTTTCACTATTTTCAGCCATTTATAGTATCTATTAGGAAAGTGATAACACAAGGGGTACAAGGCATTGTCACTCTATAACAGGAAGTGCCAGAACAAGGGCCTTCATAGCAGGGTCAGCAGGTATTATTAATAATAATTATTTTAAATAAAACTCTTTAGACTAACATAAAAAATTTTTTACATGACGTTAGCATAAAAAATATAATAAATTCTAATTATTGGGTTTGTGTATAATTTAAAGCCGCGGCTTCATATAGTGGGCGGCAACAATCTCAAATGCCTCTGTAGCCAATGAGTTTCACCTACGCAATTTCCTGCAGCCGGCTGTGCATGATGACGTAAGAAGACCATCCAAACTTATGGTCTTCTTTAAAAGACAATATTTATCTAGAATCCAGTAACTTTTGCCGTAGATTGAATATTATAACCAACGAGCAGACTCCGCCGAGGGCCTCAGTGGGGGAAATTGCTGCCTAATGTTCGCAATCTTTAGAAGAAATCGGCTGATTCAAAGCGACTTCCCGTGATGCTCAGTAGGCCTGATCCTTCGCGCAAAGGCTCTTGGGAGGGGAGCCGGGCCGTGTGCTAGTGAGCGGGAGGAGGCGGATGCCGGAGCTGTGGCTCGGGACGGATTGCTGCGGTAGGTGATCCCTTGTGGTGTGGATATATCGGGGTGGTGCCTGAGGGGTGAGAGACGAGCAGTCCCGGGAGAGGATAATGGGGCCCCGTCCTGCAGATCATGTGATCATGTATAATGGGGCTCCTTGTTATTATCTGCAGCCTTGGGGTCCATGTGTTTTATCTGAGCTATGTTAGCATTCATTTATTGTTTTCATGGTCTCCTAGATTGTAAGCTCTTCGGGACAGGGTCTCCTCCTGGGTCACTGTCCAATCATTTGTAACCCCTATTTAATTGAAAAGCACTGGGTAATATGTTGGCGCTATATAAATCATGTTTAATAATAAATGGTTGCTCTGAACCTGCTATGGGGCTTATCCATGATGTGCAATCCAAGTGTATGGCTGCTGCTCCATATTGATTGTTGTGTGACTGGCTTTTTATGGGGGGCTCTGTTATGTCATTTTCACTGGTCCACGCTCAATGTTGGATTGATTACATTTGGCAAACCTATTGATCACTGCTGGCTGTAGTAACAGGAGCACCGCTGTGACCATGTTCCAGGCTCAGGTCCTATGGATCAAAACCCAGGTGGGGTGCTGCTGCCAACTGGTGGTCTGAGAGAAACATTACCTGGCCGGTGTGCCCTTCTCCTGAACCCCCTTATCATGTCCCTATAGTCACAGCCCTCCACTACTGTCCCCCCAGGATGTTTAGCATCCCTGCGATGGAGAGTGGACGGGTTCTGGCATCATCACATCACTCTGGGGGAGGTTTCTTCCCCTTTGAGTGACACACGCGCATGTGCAGGATCTGCGCGCATGTGCAGGATTTAAAATGATGAATTTAGTGGTCCGAAAGGTTGGTGATCCTGGTTTAGAGCAGTGTTACTTAACCAGGGTCCCTATAGAGCAGTGGTCGCCAACCTTTTTGGACTTACGGACCGGACCACTAAATATATGGACTCTGGACCGCACATGTGCGGGGAGCCGTGTGTCACTCAAAGGGAAAGAAATTTTCCTCAGAGTGATGTCATGATGCCAGAACCTGACCACTCTCCCATCGCAGGTCTGAGCCTGTGATGGGAGAGTGGGTGGCTTGTGTCTCTGGGCCCACCGCCCCGAGCCTTCAATACGTACGGGAGCTGGGGACCACCAAAATTGTCCCCACTGGGGGTCACACCGGCTAGAGCCATGGACCACCGGTTGGTGACAGCTGCTCTAGAGGTTGCTAGAGGTTCCTTAAAGCGTACCTAAACTCAGAAATTTAGGTACAATTTGTAAGGTACAAATGCCGTTTTTTTTTTTTTTTAAGTTCAACACCCTTTTTAAAAAAAAAAAAAACGTCACGCATCTCAGGAGGCTCTTGGGTGCTCCTTCTGCGCATGCCCAAGCATCTCCGGCATGCACAGAAGAAGCCTTTTAGCGCAAAGAAAAAAAAATTGCTAATCTTACGCATGCGCAGTGGGATCACCAAGTTTTTTTCCCATCCTACGTCACCTAATCTCTGGGTCGGGTGAAGATAGGAGCGCCGACTCAGGGACAGATGCCGGGACGACGGGGGACCTGATGCAAGACACCTCCAGATGGATCAGACTGCCAAGCCGGATTGAAGGTAAGTGTTTTTTGCAGTTTTCAGTTTAGTTCCTCTTTAAGCTTCACAAGTTTAGGTAATGCCAATGATCTTTTTGGCTATAGAGATGACATTTTCCCATTGGCTAGCCATGTAAGAAGCATTCTTCCCACTAACCACCATGCTAATTTACTGTAAGCTAAATATAGTAATTATAGCTGGGGTTCCTTTAAGACTAGAAAGTTATTTTCAGGAGTTTTAGTTTGGGTTTAGATCTTGTATTGTATCTTGTGCTGCTGATCTCCTGTAGCCACTTCCTG
Source organism: Pyxicephalus adspersus (assembly GCF_032062135.1). NCBI lineage: Eukaryota > Metazoa > Chordata > Amphibia > Anura > Pyxicephalidae > Pyxicephalus > Pyxicephalus adspersus. The sequence goes on along the minus strand of NC_092864.1, from coordinate 24,132,818 downwards.
TCTACACACATGCATGCCAATAAAGGCCAGGTTTCCTGATTATTGATTGTGTCTGTAACATATATTGAAAAAGCCACTTGCCCTGTGCCAAAAGGGTGACAACTCAGATTTGCAAGTGGGAAACAGGAAGTCTATAACAGGAGGTGTTTGAACAAGGACTTTCATGGCAGGATCGCTATCATTTAAAGCTGTATAATGGAGCTAAACTAGTTATTTCTAAAATAACATTGGCATGCTGATATTGGTTGTTAGTGATTGGGTTTGCACTTGCTTTAAAAGGTTATCAAGGTACAGTTTTCAAAAATGGGGACATGCTATATGGTACTGCCCTGTTTGTTGTAGGATAAGAATAAGGTTACCATTTAGGTCTCGATTTAGCAGCACCCTGCTGGTCCTTACCATCCATTGTTTAAAATGAACAAGTGCTAGGCTACGTACACACGTGCAATAATTATCGTTAGAAAACAAATGATTAACGACTGATCAATGATTATGCACAATTATTTTGAACGATCGTATGTACAGGAGAAAGTGCGTTGCTCTGTGATACACTATCACTGAACCACCATGCACACAATAGATAGTGAACGATCGTCTAATCTTAGATCCATCGGGACGGTCGCTCATTTCCAGCAACATTCCTCATCGGTGTCGTTGTGCACTTTTTTCCGTTAAAGATTATCGGACGATCGGTCGTTAAACGTTCGTTTCCAATGATAATTATTGCTGTGTGTACGTAGCCTAAGTGTGGTTTTCATAGGCAGGTGGTTGGTGATTCCCTTCAGCTGCCCTTCTTTTGTTCTCTATGGGAGCAGCAGGTGAAACTCTGAAGACCATCAGCCCCAACTACTGGAATGATTTTGATGAGTGGTCAGCTGCCCCTTTCCATTTTTTAAGGAGCCTTGACATGGTCTGCTTGGCAGCTCTGGTTACCTCTGCTGAAGAATTGATAATCGCACTGCAACTCCACCGCTTGTGTGAACCAAAAATACAAACCTGATAATTGGGGTTTATATATAAGAGCATGTTTACCTTGTAAAGTCAATTACTATTTAATATATTGAAGGAGGCTAAGCTAATCAATCTTTCACCTTGATATAAATGTGTCCAAAAAAACATAATTGGATGATTTGCTTTACAGGATGAAAATGATACTTTAGCAAATAAATCTTGGGGATGTTGAGGATTACAAGTCCAATAGCAGAACTGCACCATATTCCCCATATAAACAGAACTAAGGTGTTTAAATGCCCCAAAAACCCATTGCTTGGTTAATCCGCTTCACCTCAAATTGGTCTTAGATTATAATAATGACATAGATAGGGACGTTAGATTGTGAGCTCTTCTGTGACAGTTTGTGACATGACTTGGGAATCTATAAGAGGCTTTAAAAGATTTCTATGCTGCATTGTGTTATTACCCCTATTGTTATTATATGTCATTGTTTTTGTAATCATTATCCTTGAAAGAATTACTTCAAGTTCTCAATGTCCATAATATGGCAGCCAATTTACTTGCCAATTAAAATTGCCAGTTTATGAGGATAGTGCCATCTGACAGGAGGCTTCAGTTTGGAGAAACCCTTAGTAACAAGCAGGATCAGAAGAGAGCACAGAGGAGGCTTCATAACGGGCAGACACTTTAATGAATGCTTTACCTATATAAGATAAAACAGGTTCTCTTTAATGTGAGCCCCCAACGCTGCTTCTTCTGCCTGCCTTTCCTTTATTCATCTGTATTTACTGCAAGTCATGGGCTCTGGATTTGTTTTCTGCCCCAATATTATTGCATGGGGTGTCAATATGTGCAGTCACCAGCTTCATCACGTGGAAAGTTGGCCACATGTAGTTCCATACCTGGAAGTTCTGGGTATGTTTTACTTCCATCTCCAATGGTAGAATACAATTAGGCATCTGCAAGGGACTCCATTAAAAATATTCCCATTTTTATGTAGTTAGGGTGCTCAGGCTGCTTGCTGGCTCCAAAAACACATTGTGTCCCATTCATTCTTCTTTGATGCATTGCAGTATATTTGTTAAAGCATGGCCATTAGTGATCCGCCAATGCGCCAAGATAAACTTTGGTCTCTTATTGCTAAAAATGCACATTAAGGCACAAGGGGTAACAAAAAAAAAAAAATCTATCCTAGTAAACATATTCATAATTTGCATGCCATACTAATGGTAGTCGTTAAATAAATGAATGCCAGTCGTGTTTTCTCCCCTCTTACATGCAAAACAAAGTCAATTCCTTATAGCCACAAAGTATAAAAATCTATTTGTGTGCAGAAAATTCACTTGCAAACCCAGAGATTGCCTCTGTACGTGACACCAGCACTGGGCTGCACATTGCATGGGGTTACCAGGTCCCTCCACTACAGGCTGCCCGCAGAGTAATACAAGAAGGGGCGGGTACAAGACCAGTCACCCTGCACAGGAAGTGAGAGCAGCAGTGACCGGTCTTTATCACAGGAAGTGTCTGGTAAACATGACACTAAGACAATTGGGCTCATTTAGTGAAGAATTTGAGAATCTTAACACTAATAAATTGATAAATATATTAATTATCTCGTAATATTCAAATTAAAAATATGATTTTATATTTTAAGCAAATATTGACATCAGTTTGGGTGCTTTAACCCATTTAGTATATCAGCCTGAGTGTTGCTACTTTCTGATACATTAGTGTGTGAAACGTGAGTGGAAAGCAGACTTTGTGCCCAGGTATCGTCAAGATGGTGCCATGCCTCCAGTGCATTATGGGAAATTGAAGTAGAATGTTGTTGCTATGGGTAACAGGAGGTTGTTTTTTTTTTTATTCTTCACACTGAGGTAGCGCTTGATTTGTGCTGTGTGTAGTAGATATATAGAAGTTTATGTGGAATTTTGTCTGTTTGTCACCACAAAGACCTTGAAATGAAACCTCTTCTTTGTATGACAGGAAATATAATGTACATAAAGAGCACCTGTCACATAAATGAGATGGTTAGATTGTATCAAATGACTGTATGTAGGGAGATATATTGTGGCTGAAGTGACAACTCGATGAACGCCGAGGCCTGCGGTTGTCACCTTGCTATATTCTCAGCCGCCCTCACCACTGTGTGGTTGGTAATGAACCAACATTTGAAGAAGTAATAAACCTCCCATTGGCACCCATTATTTGCTATGAGCGGCCATGGGTGAAAGGCTACGTGAAACTTCTCACACAAGGCCATGGGTCACAGAGGTGACAACACTGCCCATCTGAAAAAGCCCTCCGAGACGTGGACATATTGATAGCGTTCACTATATAAGTGTACATTTGGGTGCCATGGGTTACAGGAACTTTTATATTAAAAATTCATAGCCAGCGGAATTGTGGGCCTGTGACATACCAAAGGTTTCATTAATTCACAGGTCTTCAGACAAAGATAAAATGTATCCGTGTGTCTCCTAATAATATGAAACTGCACATCCCTGACGAGGGAGAACAAACGTATAGGCCAAAGCCTCAGAAATGGAGGGCTGTTGGGGCAGCGGTGACACTTCAGTCAGAAAACATGGCTTTCTAGGGATAGAAGGCTAATATAATGGTTCCCGATCTTGTCCAGGTTACATTAGTGCATTGGAAACATTATTAAGGAACTTTCAGGCCCTTATAAATGTAAAGATTTTGTCCTAAAACTAAATGCCCCTCTATGACAGACTTCCAGCCAGGGCATCACCCGTAGGTCCCAGACCTCAGATTTTGCTGCCTCTGCATCCTGTGGGGGAATCTTTAGATAAGATAGCACTGACATCACCGAAGAAGCGCTTTGTTCTGCTTAATATGTTTATGTGATTATTTTCTACTACTGGTATGTTGCATTTTTAATTGCCTTCCATCCTATAACCTCAGCACCGTGTATGTGTCTGCACAACTCATGTTTTTTTAATAAAGCAGAACTGATCTGCCCTCACATTTATGGCAGCACTGACATTTTTAATACAAGGTCCTTTCCTGGTTTTAGGATCTCCGTTCCTCTTAATTTGTAAATCCTGTGCATGAGAGTTAATTATTCCAGCACGATATTCCACGTGTACATTTTAGAGGAGTTTGCAAATAAGCATAGCATGTCTTTTCTGAAATAACCAGTCTGCTTACAATATTTAAAAGAAAACATTTCATTACAATATTAAACATATTTCCACTGAAAAAGGTGCACATAACAAGCCCCGTTTGTCATTTTATAATAATGTACATCATTAGAATAAACAAAAAGAAAAAACAGGAAAAGATCAGCCTCTCAACCTACAATGGGATAAATGCCTATTTTATGTTTGCTGGCAGCGATAAAAAAGATGATTGGTGTCAGTGAGAGGCACAAATTGCTCAAGGAACTCCTAGTAACCTCTGGAGGAACCCTAGAATTCCACAGAACCTAGGTTGATAAACACTGCTACAGACACATATAAAAATATAAAGGAATTAGGGCTTTTATCTATTATTACTTTAATAAATAGTAATAAAAGTCGCTGCACTTGACATATTAGAACTTGCAGGAGAAAAACACAGAAGATTCCCAAATACTCCTCTGCTGCAAGTTGTGGAAGATGAAAAGTAAAACTTGCTATCATTCAATAACTGGACTCCTAACTTATGGACCATTATGACATTTTAGATGCCAAGCTTTATACTGTAATCTCTGACATTGCATCTCATGTCAGATGTGGAATGTTGGTTCCAGTGCGCATATACTGCTGCAGCACATATACATTAACAATAAACAGTTTTTATATAGCACCAACATATGCAGTGCCCATGCATTCCCATGCACTGCATTAGGGTAGCCTGTTTAATTGAATTGCATTGCCAGTTTGCTAGAATAGCATAGCATCACACCAACGCACGAGATGTACATTGTCATATGCCACGCCTATTGCGGCAACTCTCGCAAGCCCTGGACCCACAGAACTTTATAAAAAATATGTATTCTTGTTTAAAGAACATAATACTCATTTATCTGTGTTCAGAGGGATGTTGGAACCGCTGGGTTTTTTAAAGAAAGACGATTTATGTTGTTTGATTTTCTGATTACATATACCATGCTGAGTTAGTATGCTGACATTATCACATGAATGAATCTGATATAGCTTTAAATATGTTATTTGGGATCTAATCACCTTTTTTTCCCCTAGGTGGAATGAAATAGCTACGTTCACTTAAGTGATCTAAACAAAAGCCAAAAATGGCGTTCGTACCTCCGACGGGGCCCACGGTGGTGGACCAGACCACACTAATGAAGAAATACCTCCAGTTTGTGGCTGCTCTGACAGATGTCAACACTCGTACGTATCTTGAAAACACTGTAGTATAGATGGAGTAAAAATTGTGTGTACGTGGGGGTGGGTGGCTTGTCAGGGTTAATACAACAATGCTTTTAGTATAATATTACATGCCATGACCTTGAATGTTATATCACAACCATACAAATGAGACTATCCTGATTTATAAAACTGGGGTTTAAAATGATATTTGTTTTCCTTCAAAATTGCAAGTTGCAAGTTGTTCTGAGACAAGCATGGAAATAGAGTGGAAATAATGTATGTTGGCTTTTTAAACTGACTAGCAGCTGAAATGGTTAACTTACAAACAAAAAGACAGAGTGTATGCCTTCAGTTGTACCATGGACCATACAATCTGTGCCTGTTTCAAGGGGCAACTTGCTGGAAGCAATAAAAGTTTTCAGCTTTATTGTGTATAATAAAGATACCTAGGGGTAGCATGATGGGCATTGAGCGGGATGTATCTATGTAATAACATTAACATCTTCATTTTGGAGTCTCATTTAAAGTTAAAATTGAGTTTGTTGTTTCTCTGCATACTTTATTTAGTCTTGTTTCTCTGCATACTTTTATTCTTTGTTTAATATTTTATTGTTTCTTGTATTCTATAGCTGATGAAACGAAGTTGAAAATGATGCAGGAAGTCAGTGAGAATTTTGAGGTATGTATTGCAGACTTTTGGTTAGTGGGTGCACTGGCAGACATGCTGTCTTTGTATTGTGTGCTCTCCATCAAATTCTTATGTTCTTAATATACTGTTTTTTTTTTTCATTCTGTTTATTTCTTTTATTAATATGTGTATTTATTTTATCTCTAGATTGAAAATGAGGAGAATGTTTTAATCTGTTTAAGAATCATCATAGAGCTACACAAGCAGTTCAGACCACCAATCACGCAAGAGGTATTTTGCTCTGTCCAGTTATATCGACTTGTTTTGTACGATTGTTGCCTTTTAAATCCAGCTCATTCCTTCAGTGGCAAGGGACATCTGTGAGGCCGTGGGTTGGTTCTCTGATTAGGTGAATTGGCACAGAGGGTGGTACACATGTGCCAGTACAGTTTGGAGGATAGTTAAAATTTCAGCCACAGGCAGTAGGGTGCCAGGCAGGCTTTGCAGCAGTGTTGGAAATAAGTATATGCCGTAATCAAAGTACTAGGGTAGAAATACAACAGAAGTTTGTCCTCAAATCTGTATGTCATGTTATCATCTTTTGTTGCATAGGCTCTTGTTTACCGCATTCCACTTTAAGATTGCTTCATGATATTTTTATTTATTTTTTTAGATTCACCACTTCCTTGACTTTGTTCGGCAAATTTATAAAGAGCTTGCAAAAGTTGTGGTAAGTGTTTTTAGTTTGAGGGGACAGTACATCCTAAAGTCTTGTTATATCCATAGTGCAGTTGTATACACTTTGTAATATAATTCAGTATCTGTAAATCACCCTCACTTTTTTCTTTTAAAACAAAGAATCGCTATTTTGAGAACCCTCCTGTGATCGCTGAAAACACTGTTCCTGCACCTGAAATGGTTGGCATGATTTCCACAATTGTGGTCAAAGTAAATCCAGAGCGAGAAGACAGTGAAACAAGAACGGTAAGTGGGAGATTCTGCTGTTATCATTTTTGTCAAAATATTTCTTCATTAGTATTATGTCCATACTTGAGAATTTGTGATTTTCACATGTAACTTTTGTTGGCTGACAGTGTTTATACTGTGTCTTATTTCTGCTTGTCTAATTTTGTTACAGCATACAATCATCCCTAAAGGCTCCCTATCTCTGAAGGTGCTGGCAGAGTTGCCTATCATAGTAGTTCTAATGTATCAGGTAAGTCTTTTTGTTGGTAGAATACTTTCATTTTATTGGTGCCAATCAATCTGTACACACATTTTTAGCAGTAATAGCTCAGCTTCTAAACAGAAAAAAGGAGCAACTTTCAACAAACTTGAAAGAGAAGACTGCATTCTAAATTGTTATTAGCAGGACACATCAGTGACATCCTTGTCCCTGCATTTTTTTGGTCTATTAATTAGAAATGAGCCGAAAATATTTGCCCAGCTAAGCTCTGGGCATTACTATTTAGAAATGTATACCTTTTGTTATGATTAGGTCTGGTATTGTGTTTTGGTGCTTTATTTTTTGTTGTAACTTATTTTTTCCTGTCTTTTAATTGCAGCTTTACAAACTAAACATTCACAACATGGTGTCAGAATTTGTCCCTTTGATCATGAACACAATTGTAACCCAAGTTTCCGCCAATGCCAGGTATTTGTTTTTGCGGTAATGTGTCCTTTTATTTTCTTGGAGCCTCTAAATTTGTGTGATGTCAGCACAGAGCATACACATGGGGGACAAGTAGAAATAATTATGAAATAATATATATTTTTAAAATTTGTATTAGGAATAGATCCCCTTAAATGTGTAGTTTGAATTTTACTACAAAATGATTTATTTTGTTTCATTGTTTGCCATGGCGATTTTTTTGTTCTAACATAAGCATAAAACAATCCAAGCAGCTAAAAATTTACAATCTTTGTATTTTTCAATCATATATCAAAAACCATAAAAATATTATAAAAAGTACTACAATTGAATTGTAACAAACATGTAAAAAACATAATCAAATAACATGGTATAACTTAACTCTAAATGAAGCATAAATTCTGGTAATTTGTTGTCGGTGCAAAAAGCCAACGTGTTCTTAACTGTAAGTATTTATTGTGGTTTAACATTTAGACAGCACAAGTTATACAACAAAGAACTCTATGCTGATTTTATTGCCGCCCAGATCAAAACATTGTCGTTTTTGGCTTACATCATAAGAATTTATCAGGTATGTTGGCTTATGAATATTCCTGTATATCTTCTGTGTGTGGTTTCAGTTACCATATTCAAGTGCTCTTTTTATTGTGTTTTGTGCAGGACACCGTGGCGAAGCATTCCCAGCAAATGGTTAAAGGCATGCTGCAACTTCTTACCAACTGCCCACCTGAAACTGCTCACCTCCGGAAAGAGCTGCTAATTGCTGCAAAGCATATCCTCAGCACAGATTTAAGAAGCCGTACGTAGCCAATTTATGATTTTTGTTTACTGAGTAAGATCCCCACTTAAGAAGATATGAATGAAGGTTGATTAGGAACTCCTTTTGAGCATAGTTAAACTCGCATGCCAACTACAGATTTGATCTGCCATTGCTATGTTGTCCCCACACTGACCTGGAAGTGTGGTAGTTTTAATATTGGTTGTATGTTTACTGCAGGGAGTACCAGGCAGGCAGATATTTGTGAAAGTATATGCTTGCTCTAGCATCTTTGTCTAGTGACAGATGCCAGAAGGAGTAACATGGTGTTTATCAAAGGAGAGGCTTGCTTATATCCGTTCCATGATTGCTTTAGAGAGTGTTTACTGGACACTGGTTCCTTTGGTAGGGAACAACATTGAATTATTATTGTTTTTTTTTAACACTAACACTGTGAATGATTAGCATAAGACCCTTCATGTTGAAAATGCTTTCATTGTTTGTATTGTAGAGTTCATCCCTTGTATGGACAAACTATTTGATGAATCTATTCTCATTGGTTCTGGATACACAGCACGAGAGACTCTCAGGTATGTTTTCTGCTTTAGTTTCTTCATCTTATAATTTTAAAAATATATACATCTTGATCCAGTAGGCTGTATGAGTAAACCTTAGTTGTTTGTAAATCTATGCAGTTCGGTGTAAGGCATTTCTCTGCTGCTCTTTCAAAAATACATAAGCTAGTTGTAAAAAAACACAGCCTGTGCCTTGGCCTTTTCATTGAAACAACAGATCTTCCAACAATGTCAGCTAAGGTCTTCTCTACCCTGTGAAAGTCTAAATGTTTGTTTATGAAGTTGAGGGAAACTTGAGTGGCAGGGCTTAGCACCAACAGTGGAAAAAGCTAAATCTTAACTTGGGCACAGGTAAAGGCTTCTAGCAGACCCTGAATTTAGGCACTCCATGGCACAGGGATCAGATTGAAAACCAGCTTTAGCGTTATTTTGATAACATTTTATCCCATATAAAGTCCACTTTTATACAGATTATCTAATAAAATAGGGTTAAAGGTAATTGCTGTGTAAAAAAAAAAAAAAAAAAAACCTACTAGTGTCATAGTACTTATTGGTGTGCCAAGCTAAATTGCTTGGGTATTTTTATCTTAAAGGTCAGAATTTGAATATAGTGATTTCTTCTTTTTACCTTACAGACCATTGGCATACAGCACATTAGCAGATCTTGTACATCATGTCCGACAGCATCTTCCATTAAATGATCTATCCCTGGCTGTCCAGCTGTTTGCGAAGAACATTGATGATGAGTCTATACCAAGCAGTATTCAGACCATGTCCTGCAAACTGCTGCTGAATTTGGTAGATTGTATTCGCTCCAAGAGTGAGCAGGAAAATGGAAATGGACGTGATATTCTCATGAGAATGTTGGAGGTATAGTTGAAAAGCAGCACATTGTTTTGTAGCACATTGCTTTTTTCCATGTATCTTTTAAATGTTATCAGATGCCAAATATAAGGAGTTCTCCACAAATCCGAATTGCTTCAATGTTATTGCTAAAGAATATGAATTCTGTTCCTAGAATAGGTTTTATGGTTATATTGTCAGAACTGGTGTTATCATTAGACTTTTTTTTTAGACACGGCCACTCATGGAAGCCCCTTTATGAGCCCAGAAGCCGTTTTCAGTCAACCGCAATATATGACGGATGTTTTGTCTTGAAGAGTGGTTCAATGCATCACAAGGGTTTATGGGCCATTTCAAATTCTATAGCAACATCTGCATCCCCATTTTAAGTCAGTGGAAGAGGCTGGCTGCTCAAAGTTGGCCAGAAGTTACATGTTGTGTACAGGAACCATGCTGTGAATACAATTATACAAATATTTGCACAAAATAATTCCCAACTGCTTCCATATGTTTGAATATATATATATATATATATATATATATTCAATCTAATTGTATGTGAAACCTAAATGCATTGCAATAATACATTTGAGGGTAATATCCTATCTGTAATCAACTAAATTGATGAAAGTTCAGAAAGAAGATGATTTATCAACCGCATTATAAAAATGTATATTTTCTGTTCACACTGGGCAGCATATGTAGAAATCTCACATTGTATAGTTTGAGTTATCCATCATTAGCTTACATATATTGGTACTGACAGCATCGGCCCTGTTCCCAGCTAAGCTCTCCAACTAAGGTTCATAGCCCTTGCAGACATTGATTGTTTCATTACTAGTCTGTGAGAGGTCTGTAAATGTTGATATTTTTAGAAGGGGTGTTAAACATTCATTTGGTGCAAAACATAATGTTTTTTATTATTTTATAAATAAGCAAAGTGTAATCTTTTTATTTTGCTTGCTTTTGTTCTTGGGTTTTTTTTTTTAATTTCTGTACAAAGCTAAGTATCTGCTAATAAGATTTTTAATTTTATCTTTTATCTTTTTTTTTTTTTCTTTGAATGCAGGTGTTTGTCTTGAAATTCCACACAATCTCCCGCTACCAGTTGTCTGCAATTTTTAAAAAGTGCAAACCCCAGTCTGAGCTGTCTGCAGCTGATGCCATCCTAGCCAGTGTCCCACCAGCTGCTCCTGCTAATGCTTTGCCTGCTGCACCCACCACACCGCTTACCCAGGTTCCACTTCTAGTCTTTGACAAGCAAGGTGATAAAGACAAGGAGGACAAGCAAACTTTTCAAGTGACTGATTGTCGCAGCTTGGTGAAAACTCTGGTGTGTGGGGTGAAGACTATCACTTGGGGAATTACATCATGCAAAGCACCTGGAGGTATTCATTTTTCAAGAAATCATGTTATCCATGTTTTGTAAACTGCTAAGCCCTCCACTCCCTATGTTAGAAAGTTAATCAAAGGCAGACATGGGTTACAACTCTGTCTTACTCCACACATACAGTTGACATACAAATGAGTAAGTTAGTCCCTCCCATGGGCTAAATAGTTTTAGATATACTTTTTTTATACTAAACACTGTAATTCTTTTACTTACCCTACTTACCCTTTGCTGCAATTTTATGTAGCACTTTGCAGAGTTCGATGAAGAGTTTGTGTATTTTGATGTCCCGTAGGTTCATCAGATTCATTATCCCTGATATAGTGATGCAGAACTATGCATGCTTATGCCAGGGAGCATTTATAACCAGCAGTAAAGCTAAAATAGGTAAAAAATGAGAGTGCAAAACAATTTTGGTAATTAGGGAGTTACCATCTTTTTTGCCACTGATAAGTATTTCTCATAATTCCCTCTCGTGTTCATTTACAGAAGCTCAGTTTGTTCCGAACAAGCAGCTGCAACCCAAAGAGACCCAGATTTACATCAAGCTTGTGAAGTATGCCATGCAGGCTCTAGACATCTACCAGGTAATGTGTACTTTTGGATTCTTGGTATTTAGGATACAAATATATTGCAATGGCCCTCTGTTGACAGACAGAAAAAAATCAACACAATCAAATGCATATGTTAAATAATCGTTTTATAGCGTATTATAGCTTGTTTTTTTGCTATGTACAAAAAAGAAGAATTTTTAGGATAACATCACTAAAACATTGAGTTAGTTAAGTGTGTTGCAATTCAAGAAGCATACTGATAGGTGATCAGAATGTTGAGAGCTCACCGGTGTGCTGCTTTACTTTCACACAGTCACACATGAGACCTATAATTGATACTGTAGCAGTAATGGATGATGTCCACTCCTGTGCCAGGCATGACTGCTGTATAGCGCAGCTGTGTAAACCTCATTTTTTTTGGCAACACAGGTCCTGTTTTACAAGCTTTTATCATTTTGGTACCCTTTCTTTATCAGTAATCAAATATGAGTCTTTCACTATGAATTTGTCACTCAGTAAAAATCTTGTTTCTTCATGGTTTAGGTCCAGATAGCTGGAAATGGACAGACATACATCAGAGTAGCCAACTGTCAAACTGTGCGCATGAAGGAAGAGAAGGAGGTGTTGGAGCACTTTGCTGGTGTCTTTACTATGATGAATCCTCTGACCTTCAAGGAAATATTCCAAACTACAGTTCCCTACATGGTGGAAAGGATTTCTAAAAACTATGCTCTCCAGGTGTGTGCTCAGACTAAAATGTAAATGTGCTCCGGTGGTTGGCCATTGCTCCAAGGGCTGATGCTTTTTAAGCCCAGGCTTGAAAAAAACTGCTTGATTTCCTATTTAGTGACGATAACCTGTCAGGTTGCAACTATTCCAATCTTTAGAAACAATAGTAAAAATATGGTTGTGTTGGGAAATAGATTGCTTTTAACTGTGGTCAGTTTTTATATTAAGAACCCTTTAGGTAGTAAAGAGTTACATTTTTACTTTCTCAGTTCTATATACCATAAAAGCTAATCATTCTGTAGCTCAAAATAAGAACTAGGGAGGCTCTTCAAGATAACACTGAAATTGCCAAGAGGACACCTGACAGGTCTTAAAGTGTACCTATACTCAGAATTTTCACTTTACATAAAAGGTTAGAGAACCGCCCCTAATTCTCGGCTGCCTAGGCGGTCGAGAATGAATGGGAGCGCAAATCCTCCCGGGATCCCTACGTCAGGCATCCGTGAGGCTCTTGGGTGCTCCTACACATGCCTGAGCATATCAGGCATGCGCAGAAGGAGCCTATGTGCAGTGATATCGGCAAATTTTTCGTCTTCGTCTTCCTGGTTCTTCATCCTACGTCACCCAATCTTGCGCCTGGGTCCGGTGACATAGAATGAAGAACCAGGAAGAAATGATGAGGATTGCGGTGCCCAGAGCGTCGTCCTGACATTCGTCTCGGAGACTGAGTATAGTTCCTTTTTAACTTCTAGTAAGAGTAAAATGTTTTGTTTGAACTTTATAAAGATAAAATAAAATGCTTCCAATGGTATATTAAACAGACTTAAACCTCAGTGTTAGGGTTCACACTGTAATACAATAAGAATATACAAAAGCAAGCATATAAACATGGATTTTACAGTTAAGCTACGTACACACTTCCAATTATTATCGTTGGAAAACGAACGACGAACGATCCTGCACGATATCTACGAACGATCGTATAGCACCGATCCTGCACATAGAGATAACGACACGATCGTTCGTAGATATTGTACACACAATAGATACGATCGTTTGAGCGATAGAGGAACTATGTGCACGACAGGAAAGTGAACGAACGTTCGTTCATTACGCATGCTCAGACCATGGACGATCAACGAACGATCGTACACACGAACGATGTTCAACGATCGTCGTCCGATCCGCCGGTCCGGTCGTTCATTTCCAACGACTTTCCTTGTTCGTCGGCGTCGTTGGTTACTTTTTTTACGAACGATTTTTGCCCAATCGATCGTTTGTCGTTCGTTCGTTTTGAACGATAAAAATTGGAAGTGTGTACGCACCTTAACACTAGTTTAAAGTAAACATTGCAACAATAACTTACAGTTCCACGTTATCTAATATGCAGTTCCACTTTTATCTTTATAACTGCAGAGAAAAAGTTTAACCTTTACTGTAGAGTTTATATTAAGAAATATTATGTGCACATAACCTTTCACAGGTTACTGCTCAGTTCTATCCTGAATTGGCCCTTCTAGAAATGGTGGGCAACTAAAATTTAGATTTATATAAAAAAAAACATAAGCAGGTTGCATTGTGAATGAAATCTCTGGTATTGACTAAATTTTGATCCTACCAGATATTTATACAGCTTTATTGGTGGTCACCACTGGGCACCAGGGACCTTTTCCTTTGTCAAGTGATGTTTAATTTGATCGAGCGGCTTGTTTTTTTCTAGATTGTTGCCAATTCCTTCTTGGCGAACCCTACCACGTCAGCCCTGTTTGCTACCATCCTGGTGGAATATTTGTTGGAAAGGCTTCCAGAGATGGGATCCAACGTCGAGCTGTCCAATTTGTATCTCAAGCTGTTCAAGCTAGTGTTTGGCTCCGTCTCTCTGTTTGCTGCAGATAACGAGCAAATGCTTAAGGTAAGATGATAAATTGCCATTCCATCGAGTCTTTCATTGACATGGTAACTCCTGGCAAATAAAAAAAAAAAAAACATATACCCCACATGTTTTTTTTTTTTTTAAATCTGATGCACATCAGTTGACATTTTCCTGTCCACCTTCCTTTCTTCATTGTCTACCGAAGTCCATAGCCCCAAACTTTTAACTACATTGCTCATTGGTCTTATATTTCTCTATTTTTTTTTTCTTTTTTGTAGCCACATTTACACAAAATAGTAAACAGCTCAATGGAGCTGGCTCAGACTGCCAAGGAACCATATAACTACTTCTTACTGCTTCGAGCTCTCTTCAGATCAATAGGAGGAGGAAGCCACGATCTCCTGTACCAAGAATTCCTGCCTTTACTACCCAATTTACTGCAAGGTCAGTCTAAGTCCAGGTTCTGAATGATTCTGACATCGCCTTTTTAATAGCTTCCATTTGTTTGCCACATTATGCCAGATTTAAACTTGTTAAAAACAAAAAAATGACACTTGCCGTTAATCCATCAGATTCCTCAATGGCGCTGGTCCTTCTTGCGATCTGGTCCCATTTCACCCTGGGATTCCTCTTCATCCTGGACTTCTTGCTCTATCACCTAATCTCGCACTGCACAGGTGCGAGATCGGTCAATGTAGCTGCAGTGAAGGGGAAAAAAGGGAGCCGATTTCTCGGCATGATATCGGCATCTATTTCCCCTAGAAGGAAAAGATGCCCCTTCTGCACATGCCTGAGATCAGGGCATGCGCAGAAGGAGCAGCCAAAGCCTCCCGGGGACCTGTGCTCCCAATAATTCTTTGATTGCTTTGCTTTGGTGATACACCCACATTTTGCACTGTATAAAGAAAGGTTGTCTACCCTTCTATTTAAGTTAAAAATGTTGAGTTTAGGTAAGCTTTTAGTATCAACTTTTGAGTTTTCAAACTTTGAGTTTTCCTGTGTGCAATATATCTGCAAAGTCTGTATCTGTAACAATATCTTGTTGATTTCAGGCTTGAATATGTTACAAAGTGGCCTACATAAACAGCACATGAAGGATCTGTTTGTGGAACTGTGTCTCACTGTGCCTGTTCGTTTGAGCTCTCTATTGCCATATCTTCCTATGTTGATGGATCCACTGGTCTCTGCTCTGAATGGCTCTCAGACTCTTGTTAGTCAAGGTCTAAGGACTCTGGAACTGTGTGTGGATAACCTGCAGCCTGACTTCCTATATGACCACATTCAGCCTGTCCGTGCTGAGCTTATGCAGGTAATGTGAACTGCTATCATTAGGGGGCAGTATTGGATCATGAAAAGCCAGTGTATAGTGGAATCAGTTTGTTCTGTATTCCCAGTTGAGGAGACATTTCAGTCTTGTGTCTGGGGTGATTTAAATCCTATTTTCTGTGCATTGGATCCTTGATTGGAACAGAATGCAGAGTATTACAGAAAACATTTTGACATTTCCGTTAATGGATCATCTGATGATTTTTAAGCAAGCTCTGAAAGCACAGATAACATCTAAAATGAAAAATATATATTTCACAAATCAACTTTTTTAGGTTAAAAAAAAGCTTGAAAGCAGAGTAGCTGGTAATAAAAGCTTATTGACACTTGCAAGGTTACAAAACGTTTAGGAAGTACACCACTAGTGCAGCCCTGTTTGTTTTTTGTTTTTTTATATATTATAGAGCAAGGCAGTGCCCAATCATTTCTATGTGTCATGAATTTTAAATTCTACCTAGATTTGGGTTTGATAAATAGGTTATGTCATTTTAACTTTTTTACATCAGTAGTACAATAAAAAAAAAGTGGGGGTTACCTCTCCTTGGTTCCCATTTGGCAAGACCCCTGGGAGCAGTAACAGGTGGTAACCCCTAGGCTTTTTCAAGGGTTTGCAAACACCTGTACATGTTCTCTGGAATGTTGGTCGTCAACCATTGGTCCACAAGAAAATTTTGATTGTCCGAGGCTCTGGCTGGTCCCAGGCTCGGGGAAATAGGTGGGTTGCTTACGAAGGCTCAGATCTTAGTGGGAGTGGGAGGGTTCTGGCATCATGACGTCACGAAAGGGAAAGTTTCTTCCCCTTTGAGTGACACCTGGGATTGGTTTAAAAGTTTTATTTGTAAAAAAAAAAAAAACAAAAAACAAAATGTGAACTGCACCTTATTTGCGTGCATTCTAATGCTGGGTAAAAAATTGCAGCAAGAGTATAACTTTGATCAGGAATTAGCATTTTCATGCTGTATGAGATATAAAAATTGCTGTATAAGATTAACAATTGCAAAGTGAAGTATTCCTTTAAACATCAGCTATTGTTTAAACCTGTGTACAGACTAACTTTGGTAATTAGGCAAGCCACTGCCCTGATGCATTCAGCTGCATCTGTAAAAAGACTTTTGTCCTACAAAACCGATAGGGAGAGAGCCTTTTAAATTATGTGGAAAGAATGAGATGTTATGAAGAAATTATGTGGAAAGAATGTCTCTTTAAAAATATGTACACAACCACTATAGACTCCCTTTAAATCCAAGCTCTTGTTTTTTCCTTGTACAAAAGAGTGAAAAACTAATGGACCAACTCAGCTTGTCAGTAGGAAATAAAAAAATGCAGTTGGCCTTTCACATTATATTTTCTATCATAGCTGAGAGAAACAAATACCGGTATGTTTTAAAATTTATGCTATTTGGTTAGAAGACAGCCATGGCATGTAGAGACACTTGCCAAGTAGGCAGTTTAATCATCCTGGGAGTATTAGTTATATCAATTTAGGATAAGTAAATAATTACTGGCTGCTGGTAATTATGTGAATATCAAGATGTTTAAATGGAAAATGTTGCTATTATTCTAGGCCTTGTGGAGGACCCTTCGTAACCCAGCAGACAGCATCTCTCATGTGGCGTACAGAGTCCTGGGAAAATTTGGTGGCAGCAATCGGAAAATGTTGAAGGAGTCTCAAAAGCTGCAATATGTTGTAACGGAGATACTGGGGCCCAGTATTACAACCGAGTTTGCAGACTGTAAGGCTTCCATTCAGCTTCCAATGGAAAAGGTGGGGTTTCATAGTGCTATAGCAGTTTATCTCTTTGCACTGGTCAAATCTTTGTTAAAATTATTTAACCCCAATATGATTCCTAGTTCTCCAGTGCATGAAGTCATTGAGATCCGCATCTTCGTTGATGGACCAAAGGCGCAGTCACTTCCCAAAAAACTCAGTGTACTGCCGATACCCTGGATTTAAGTGTTGGCATGCTATGAAGGGTGTTCATGCTCCTAATGTGATCAAAAGAAGCTGGGTGCACATGGGTTATCTCCATGTGGAATAAAAGGTTTAGAAGTCCTTCCTGGACATGTTTCACCCCAAAAAAAGCTTAATTGTAGACAGGAGAGGTACACTTACACAGAATGAGCTTATCAATGTGCCCTCAGTTTCTTTGAATTACCCGTATAGAATATGAGTATATGCTATACATGCATACGCATTTCCCCTTTTTAAAACCGTGCGAATAGTACATGTTGATCCTACAAGATTTTGCTGCACTGAAATCATAAGCAGTGCCAGCTTAGTTTTAGTTCTCTGAACTAAAAAACTTCTCCACATCTTCATATCAAAAATTCAGAGCAAATATAGGAGCCTTGTTCCTTCTGCAGAATGTCCTATATTGTGTAATAGTCAGAGATTGAGAGATACGTAATAATCATTTTCTCTTTGGTGTCATTGGGTTCCTAAAACTATTAATGCAGGTTTGGTTCAGGGGCAGACAGTGCATTTTATCTAGTACTGGTTCTCAAACCTTTGAACATAAAGTACTCAGGGCTGAGCGCTTTCTTTTCCAGTCTCTATAGAAGAGATTGTTGAACTTCTAGGTAACCTCACTGTTATTCTGATACTTACAGACAGACGTTCACTTTCCTGTCGTGCACAGACAGACACACTTACAGACTCGCATAAAACTAAAACCTACAGTGCAATGTTGATTTCTCTTGTGCAGCAAGGGTTTAATTCTCTCTAAATGGTTTAAAAGGCCTCGTATGATGCTACCCCAGAGGCACACGGTGATATTTTGTGTTGTTGTGATCTTTAAAGGTCAGTTTTAGTTCACATTAATTATGGTTTAATCAGGTATGAAATTCATGCAGTGAACGTTTTAAATGTCTTGACGTTCCTCATTTGGACTTCAGCTGCATTTGTAGTGTAAGAGGAATATGTAGAGATTTACATTTTTTAGGGTCTTTACTTCTTATAGGCTGAGCAAATTAAATTTTCATGGGTTCTGAAGAACTAAAATCTATATAGTTTTTAATGATTTAAGGGATTTGCACATTGCCACTTATAGTTTGTAAATTAGTCTTTCCTGTTTAATGAAAGTATCAAAACTTCACCTGGTTTGTATCATAAGATAAAGGGGGTCCTGTTTCTAACAGCCCATCGTACTGCATTTGTGTTGGTAGCTCCGTAAATTCTGCCAACGGATCTCTTACCAGGCTCTCTTGCAAGGTGTGCCCACCATGAAAAAGCTCTCTTTCCCATTTCAGTATGTGCTTATGAGGGGAATCAGAAAGATAGTTCTGTTCTGCCACTTGTCTTTGTGTATTACACTTATCAAAAGAAAGGCCTGATGTGTACAAAATAGACTCAGAAGGTAGAGAAAGTTTCTCATAAAAAGTTTGGCAGGGTTCTGTTCTTTAAACAAATGGATTTCTCCTGAGACTCAGACTGTGCACTGTGTGTGTTTTTTGACTCTGATTTAATTATTGTTTACTCTCTTTAGGCCATCGAGACAGCGTTGGATTGTTTGAAGAGTGCAAACACTGAGCCTTACTATCGCAGACAGGCTTGGGAGGTGATCAAATGTTTCCTGGTGGCAATGATGAGTTTGGATGATAATAAACACGCCTTGTACCAGCTGCTGGCACATCCCAAGTAAGAAATGATTTCTTCTTTGGCATGCACGCAGTCCTGAAGACTTTAGAGAAACGAGAATAGCTTTTGCTCAATTTTGTTGATCTTTTTTTTACCTTTTTACAGGATAATAACCAGAAATGTTTGAATTCCACACTTCTCATTACATGTAAAAACCCTTGTTTTAGAATAAAATGAACACAAGAGATACTTCTGTGACAGATCAAAAGTAGCTGCACAATTTTGCTCTGTCTCATGTTGATGTTCCATAATTGGCTATAACCAGAGTTGAACAGCAAGAGATCAAATTATACATTCTTAACTGCGTATTGGTAAAAAAACTTCAGACAAATTGTCTGCCTATTTATCTCCTGCAGAGCTCTGGCCTTTTTTGGTATCTAATGCTTCTGCGTGTGTCAGATGCCACTTCCACTTGTTTGCATCCTGGCTTCTACTTGTCACACTATATCACTTCTGTGTCCTGCGTTCTTGTAGCGGGCAGTGGAAATTGCTTTATGCAACATTCATAAGAGTCTTGGATACCAGTGGTTCCCAAAGCTCTGCAATAGGTGAGTTTGCAGCTGCCATGAATCTGAGAGGGCCAGACAGCATTTATGAGAACCACCTTGGCAGTCTATGCATTTTTCTCCGTTTTTAAATTAAGGAACATTCTTAAAAACATAGCAGAGTTGCGTTTTCCCATGAAGGACATTGCAAATGTGAAGACTGCAAAACCTCAGAAGGAAGATTTTTCACATCCTTTCCAATTAGAAGGAAATTCCATGAGACCTAAAACAAGCCATCAACAAACCATCATATTGTTTTTTTTTTATTGTCTATCATTCTCATGTGTCCATCGGCTAACAGCTTGTGCCTACTTTGTCACTTTGCCTGAAGGAAATCCATGTATAGTGTTTTGTCCAGGATTTGAATCTAGAACCCAGTGCTTTGTAGTCAAGAATGGTTGGGTGCCACCCTGCATGGTTTCAATAACCACACAGGTACCTGTTAGAAGTCTGATAGGCATGCCCTGCCCACTCCTACTTCTGGTTACTGGATTACATTAATGGCGACATCTGAGTGTGGGGTTTATAAACCAGAAGAGCTGTTACACAGGGAAATTGTTCTTTGTTTTTTGTTAATGCTATATCATTCACAAATGGCTTGTCTTACACTGCTTGAAGGATAAGGCTTACTGTGTTTAGGTTTGCTTTAATGCCAGAGGGGAATGCAGCATATTGAAACGCTATTTGATATTCAAAAGAAAGAACAGGATGTACAGTGACAGGTACATGGTACAGGACAGAACGGTAACAATGACACCACTACCTGGGGAACATTGGAGGAAACAGTTTCCATCTGTCAGCACACTAAAGTAAATGTTAGTCTATTAAATATTCTAATGCATTCCTTCTAAGTGGAAGCACAATAACATTTTAAAGCATTGATGGTGTGCGCCTCTAAATAGGAAGCAAAGCACTTAATACATCTTTACAGCAAATAGTAAATTGCCAAATTAAGTTTTTGCAAATTAACTCTTTTCAAGAGTTTTGTTCTTTTAAACATTTTAGACTTGCTTTGTAAGACTTCAACCTATCTAATGATGTGATCAAATATCTCCATCCATAACATATTAGTGTTAAAAAAGACGTGTGCCTCTTGAGGACAAAGAGTGTGGCACCTCTTGTGTTATGCTCCCAGCTTCTGTAGAATTGTACACTGGCAAAAAAAAAAAAAACTTGAAGGCCAGCCCAGAATAACCCTCCTTGTACCAGCATGACTTATGATTTCCAAAGAAACATTTGGGCTTCTTTGAACAAGAGTGCCACTAGGCAACACTTCAATGTGAAACAATTACCCAACATAACCCCACTATAATATTATAACATTAAAACATAATTATTTACCCTATAAAACCAGGGGAAAAAAACTAAATAAATACTTAAACCATATAGAACATTCAAATTAAGAAAATATTAAATTCTAAAATCTTTAAATTGAACAATTTGCTTTGAATTTACAGTGCAAGTCCTGGAAGGAACTTTTGCCTATACAATGCTTTTGTCCTAAAATCACCTTCCTGCTTCATATCCTAGGTTTCTAATGGAGCAGTGGCCATGGCTAAAACCACTCTAGAGCAGCTTTTAATCCGATGTGCAACTCCACTCAAAGATGAAGAGAAAACAGAGGATATTACGAATGCACAGGAAAAGTCCTTTCATCTGGTGACACATGATCTTGTGCGGGAAGTAACCTCACCGAACCCCACCGTCAGAAAACAAGCTATGCATTCTTTGCAGGTCCTTGCACAAGTCACTGGCAAAGGTGTCACCATGATTATGGAACCCCATAAAGAGGTATGAAGTTATTTTGGCTAGAGACAAAGAACTTTGGTGCAGAAGTATTAGCTTGATGCGATTTTTGGTAAGGGATTTGACCCATTGGAGTTATACCGTTCAAATGAACTAAAGTTTCATGGCAAGGTGACTACTGTTACGTATATTGCTTAAAGGATATACATCAACTGTGTTTTCAAAGACCTATAGTACACACAAAGTAATTACCATTTAAAATATAATTGTGTTTTTAGTTGTATTACACGTTGTAAACCTTTAAATAGATCTATAAATGATACTAATTACTTTCTTTGTGCATAACTTGGTATTTTTTGCCCGTTTTCTAGGTCCTGCAGGACATGGTCCCTCCAAAGAAGCATCTGTTGCGTCACCAGCCAGCAAATGCCCAGATTGGGTTAATGGAAGGAAACACTTTCTGTACCACCCTGCAGCCAAGACTTTTCACTATGGATCTCAATGTTGTGGAGCATAAAGTTTTTTACTCTGAGGTATCTTATTTGTAGAATGATTAGAAAACGACCTTTTAAAAGACAATGCAAAAAGTGTAATTTAAAAACACAGAAAATATTCGTGTCACCTCGAATGACAATGTCACAGAATAATATCATGTATTGCCACCTAGTAATCATTTTTTTCTTTTCATAATGGCAATCCCTAATTGATTGTCGAACCATAATTACTGCTGACGTGCTGACATAATTACTGCTGCATTACGTGGTGATCAGACTGAAAAACTTGATGAATCTGAGGATAACCTCAGAAGAATAGAAATCTTTTCAGCTTGTTTCTGATGCTACTAATGGGGCAAACCTATGAATAGTCATATTTTATGTGTAAATAAGGCTGTGTACTTTTGTGAATTTTTTTACATTACATACTTATGGCATTATCTTTTGATAGCCATACTGATAGTCAATATCTTTTACATATGTATCTAATGGGAAAATACATGTAATAGATGTGTGTTACATTTGTTCTGCAACTTTTTTTCTTTGGTACAGCTCCTAAACCTGTGTGAAGCAGAAGATGCCACCCTAATGAAACTTCCGTGTTATAAAAGCCTTTCTTCTCTTGTTCCTTTGCGCATTGCTGCTTTAAGTAAGTCCATTGCTTTTCTTTTTTTGTACAGCTGGCTTTGAGTTATGTGGCCTTTGGCTGCAAATGAACAGTACTTTTGTAGTGATAGTAGGGCTATGAGTGATAATGGACACTGTCTTGTTTGAACAGATGCCTTAGCAGCTTGCAACTACTTGCCGCAGTCCAGAGAGAAAATCATTGCAGCTCTTTTCAAAGCCCTGAACTCTACAAACAATGAGCTACAGGAGGCCGGTGAAGCATGTATGAGGAAGGTAAGAAGACCAGAATAAAATGAATGTGGTTATTTATATGGGATGTTGGGTTAAGGAAAGTGCTTTTTAAAGTGCTAGAGGAACACTTAATGGAAAATTTGTCAAGTTAAGGCCACTTCTGATCCACACTGTACTGTAGCATTCTGCTGGGGGCTTGATCTTTCCCAGCAGCTCCCATTAAAGTGAATGGGGGGAGGGGGAATATTTTTTGCAAGCATCTGAAGCAGATTGGTTGCCATTCACTTTTGGTTGTGTGGTTGCGTTTTAGACATAGATGTATGCAAATATGGTTGCCCATGGTGTGGTTAGCCTCTTCCATCTGCACAGCAGGGAAAACCATGAAAACTTATTCCTTGGGTCTGAAAGGGCCCTAAACTAAAGGAGTTTTCGAGTAAATTATATTCGTAGTGCTTGCTTTTTGCCTGCCATACTTACGTAAAGACTATAAAACAAGAGAATACAGCAAATTCTGATTCATTGGGTTGCACAGTATGATCTGCATTTAGTTGCCCTATCTTTTGCATATTAACCTCACTGGCGGTAATCCCTAGTGTGACTGGGGGTGAAATTTCAGTACCAAAAGCGAGACTCGGGGTGGAATTGCCAGGGAGTTCAAAAAGCTTACCTGGTAATTGGTGCCTGCCGTGTCCTCCAGCGGTGCCCGCCATCTGTAACCTGCTGATGCCCGGTTGGCACCTGCATCCTTGGTGTGTGAACGTTGGGGACGTGAGGCCAGGGGAAGCAGATGCCAGGCATCTGCATGTGGCTGGGAGGCAGGATCAGGCAGGAAATTTAAAATACTAAGTATTTTTAAATGTACCGCTTCTACATTTAAAAATACCTAATATTCAAACTGCCAGGGAGGTTGTCTTGCTCTCATGAGCTTTAGCTTGTGTAAGAGCTGTGAGTACAGCAAGCTTTCTGCAAGCTTTGTTGAAGTCGCTAAAGAACTCTTCAGTTCTAGTTTGGGAATGTGTAACACAGATCCATGGGGAGGTGGTTGGTCACTTTACCTGTTTTCAATTCTAGTAGTTTTACCTGAGGTAGTGACTGGCACTTCTAGATGGATGTTTTTCATAAAACCATTTTAACCAAATATGTATTTTTTTTATTGCAGTTTTTGGAGGGAGCCACCATAGAGGTAGACCAGATCCATACTCACATGAGACCCCTACTGATGATGCTAGGAGACTATCGGAGCCTGACTCTCAATGTTGTGAACCGCTTGACCTCTGTCACCCGGCTGTTCCCTAACTCTTTTAATGATAAGTTTTGTGATCAGATGATGGTAAGAGGAAAAATATTTTTAATTCTATGGTTTTAGATTAGGATTGCTAACTACTCCTAGGCATTAATTTCCTGGAAATAGTTAAATTATTTAGTTGCTGTAGGTATTGAAGCATGAAGGCTGAGCTTTTTACTTTAGCATCGGGACATATCAATGTAAATCTTTATAACAGAAAAGATAACTACCCAAACCTGACCAAAACACTATAGTTCCCCGTGGGAAGCAACAATAGGGGCCCAATGTTTGCAGTAAAGCTGTAGGATGCAACATTTTCCCAATTTAAATTTTGCCCAATAATGTTTTTTGTTTTTCTGATACTGTGGACTAGGGTTAATGCCTCTGTCAGTAACTTTGCCTGTATTCCGGTTGGTTCTCTCTCGTACATCCTTTACATCTAGTATGTTAGTTTTTACATTTGTGGTAATGACTGTAGCAGATGGTTGGCATTACTTTCATTAAAAATAAAATGTTCCTCTTGGGGGTCTCTGATATCCCTCTGTATCTGGGCAAATAATAGTTCTATTGTGATCTGTACAGTGTACCATAAACAAGAATATGTGAGATCCCTTAATAATGGTGAATAGATGGATATGGGGTAGCTAAGGAATTAAGAAATAGCTCTTGCCTCTGGTGACCAACAGACTTATAAGATGCTAATAGGTAAACTTACAACCTATAGTTAACTCTTCAAACCCGAATTCCTGTTTGTATTGACTTATTTTAAATATGGTTTATTTAGAGGTGTGCACTCAATCAAAATGTATTTAATATTATTTAAGTGTATTTCTGAAAAACGAAATGTATGGTTTATATTAGAGTTTCAATAAACCTTTACAAGTAGCTTGACATTGTGTTCCAACTTGGTACCCTGGTATGTTGCTAATCTTCAGAATTGCTCTTTGTCCTCACAGCAACACCTGCGTAAATGGATGGAAGTTGTAG
The DNA here is from genome assembly GCF_032062135.1 of Pyxicephalus adspersus. Classification (NCBI taxonomy): domain Eukaryota; kingdom Metazoa; phylum Chordata; class Amphibia; order Anura; family Pyxicephalidae; genus Pyxicephalus; species Pyxicephalus adspersus. The sequence goes on along the minus strand of NC_092864.1, from coordinate 24,107,652 downwards.
TGATCACCCACAAAGGAGGACAAAGAAGTGAAGGCAATGTAAGTACAGAACTTTCTGGCATTTTGTCCAGTATCTCCGCCATATTACATCCCGTTGTTGTCTGCTTCCAAGTGATATAACTTATTGGCAGTGCAATTTAAGAGGCATGTTATCTCTTGCAGTCTGCACTGAGAGCGAGCTCTCACCTAGAGGAAAGGGAATAAAAATACACACAGTAATTGATTTTTGCAACTTTTGGATGAGAACAAGTTTGTTTATTAGAGGTGTTCAGGTTGTGTTTACAGAACACCAGACAAGCAGCTAATAATGGGATTGGCGTTATCTCACTCTTGATTGGGGACATAAGTACCGTCTGGCTTTAAAGGATAAGTGCAGTTCATTAGCTCTGTTGATATATGTAACCAAATACAGCAGCCTTGGAAATATAACCTTATTTCTTTTCCTTTTTTTCCCTACCATCCGGTTTGACCCCCTTAATTCAATACTTAGTCTCCTATATCTGACACAAGTATGCAAAAATAGATAACTGACACTTCTGGTCTTCAAACTTTTTTCAGGTCATTGACCCTTTCATGCAGACCCTTTCATGTTGCAGCGGATCACTATACCGTCCTCCATTGTATTTCACCTTAAGACTTGTGTACTCGCAAGACAAGAAATACATGCAGGTGTCTACTATGCAACTTGCATATTAAAGCACCCTAGGCTTCAATGGATCCTAGGGTGCTCTAAATGACATGCAAATGTTTGTGCAGACATCTGCAATTTCCTGCTTTTTATGTCTGATGACTGTTTAGTACAGCGGTCGCCAACCAATTTTGTTGGTCTGCGTCTCTGGCCGGTGCACCACCGAGCGGGGTCAGAAGGACCTCGCTGGCGGGGTGCACTGGCCAGAGCCGCGTGCCACGTCCCCCGTACAAGTCCCAGGTTCAGGCAAGTGGGCGGGTTGTGTCCCTGAGCAGGTTTAGATCAGTGATGGGAGAGTGGGCGGGGTTAAGTCACAATGATGTCACTATGGGGGAGGTTTCTGCTCTTTTGACACTCGGCTTCCCACACATGCGTGGTCAGGTTCCGGTAATTTTAGTGGTCCGCGGGACTGAAAAAGGTTGGCAACCACTGGTTCAGAAAATTTTAATCAAACACAGGTTTCTTTTAAATTACCTTGATCAGAAGAATCTCTAGAACCTAGGATGTCGCTTGAATATGTTTATCCCTGGCTCCCTACCTCTCTGCTATACATCTTATTGCTCTTGTTGTTACTGTCACAATCATGGGCTCAAATGTTTTTGTAGTGCCACGCATCTTGACAAGCTCAGTTCGTGTGACCCTTGAATACCAACATCATCTCTGTGTTTAGAATTCTGCCCCAATTCTGAGTTTGCATTATTCCTGTACACTGTGTTTGCAGTTATTCTCTAGGGGGGGGGCTCAAGTCAAAGTGTTGGATTGTTTGTCAAAAAAATTTTTTTCCTTATAAAATTCTATACTGTGCCATATTTTCATCTGCTTAACAGAAACATATACCTTTTTGTTTTATGCCTTTCTCCTTTGACCGTTCCTTTGTAGGTTATGTATTACTACAGGTTTATGACTAATGATTCTCTATTAGGCCACATAATGGAAAGCGCGTTCATTTATAGTCACCATCCCCAGACCCATGTATGCCATAGTGATCATCTTCTAATCTTCCTCAATTAGAACTAGTAGGAAAGCAACATGAGGAATGGCTCATGACATCTGGAATGAAATGGAAAACACATTTTTAAGTAAAGATGCCACAGAGCTGGTCAATTCATATGATACTAAAATTCACATTATTTTAGTGAAAATAGAAATACAATCAAAAGATCTGCTCATATAATCATCTAAAGTTTTATATGCAAAACTTTATATTTTCTGTAAACACCAAGCTTCATTCTTTGACTCTTTATTAGAAAATGCAACCAGCCATCACATTAACACAATATATAATATATTTATAATAAGTATGTATTGACCTTGAATTGAAGTAACCTTGTCACATCCATTGGTCAACAGTAACTCTGTTTCTTATTGCTCTTTTGGTAATAATCTCAGAAGCTCAATTTACATTCCATGCTTATAATACAACAGGGCAGTGCAAAATAAGTGAGTGCTGAAAACCATGCCAATCGGTTAGATGTCCAGTTCTTGCCTAGTTAAGAGATGATCTCCGATTAGATACCATTGTTTATTGAACTTTCCTATTGCTTTGCTTACTCATTAAAAATAACATTTTGTATGTTTTGTGGTGTATTGGTTCACTGTAATATAAATGTGTGAGTATCTCTGGAGTCATGTCCCTTTAATGTGTTACTTGGATATATTTGTTACAAATACTCTGAGCTTCTCTACCGGTGTGGGTGTCTTAGTGAACACAATGGCTGAAGGCTGGTTCTTATATGTATAGTATACACCCACACACTTTAAATTCTCACTGTCATCTTTTTTTGGTCCAGCCTGCCATGGAAGGGGTAGAGGTGAGAATTGGAGCTGTCCAGAAGTTGTCGTCATGGTCTATTGTTTAACATACAAACGGTATCCTCAGACTTGTTCTTTGGTGACCTTGGCAAGAAAAATGAAGCATTGCACATGGCATCCAGTCTGGTTTCAGCTGTTTACAGTTTTGGTATAATTTGAAGGCAACCTTCTGACTTCCAGCTATATGTGATGGCTTCATTTTCCTTTTGTCATAATTATTTTTAAATGATTGTTTACCCGATTCCCAACGACAAAGGGGGTGATTAAAAGGTAAGTGTAAATGGATGGTCCCTAGTGCATCTGAATCACTTTAATTTCAGCTATTCTCACCTGCTGATAAGTTGGATTGGCATTGCTATTCTGGTTTATTGAATACTGTGTATAGTGTTGCTGTATATACAAAAGCCTGGTTTCAGCACCACACACAAGTAAATGGCCAAATATATTTTACCTAAATTAGACTGTGCCCCAAACAGGTATCAATAGTGGGTCAAACATGCCTGTATGGTTCAGTACTGTTACTGTATTAATACCAGAATCCAGATAGATGGACATGGAAAGTTCTGGTTGATTTTACATTTCTGACTTTTTTATGTGATTGTGGGGTGATATGGCTACATAATCATGCATGCTGGCTTCTGGATTGGTCTGCATTGCTCTTAAATTTTGTAACTTTTTGAGTTTAAAAAAAAAAAATATATATATATATATATATATGCACACTTTAAGGGCCAGTTCATGGTAAAGCCAGCTGGTAACCCATAAGAAGTTGTGCGCTAATTTTTTTTGTTCCAATTTAGTTGGTCTACTCTTAGAAAATCTGGGGTTGCCCTTTCTGTTCCTATAAAGAAAAGATTTCCATTTTGTCCAGCCTTGATTTTATTTTCTGTTGATAATCCTAATTTAACCCCAATCACCCTACAACGAACAAAGCTGAAAGCGAGGTAGTGCAGGTGCATTTTAGGACAATCCTGTATACTTCTCCTAAATGATACCCACATGATAAAAAAAACTCCTACCTTTGCTGCTTTGATAACATCATTGGGTCGGATAAGCCTGATAAAGGGTGCACAAGGACAAGTACGAGGGTCACCAAATTCAAATGTATTTATTGTGTCGTGTAAGAGCCTGTGTGCTTTTGTAACTTTCAATTGTTGTGTGCAGTCATTAATTGTTTGTTTGTGGCACCTGTTGTAATAACAAATTAATATCTGTTAACAACCTGCATGGCTTTAACTGTACAATAAGGTTTTCAAAAGCTTTGTAGGTTTCAGTTAACTAATTGCTGCAGTGTTCTCCAAACCTTTCTTTAACAATAGCCCTTCCCATTTAGTTATCAAATTTTCCTATAAAAACTATTATATTTTGTGGTTTACTTTTGGTCGTATTTTCTCTTTTGCTTATTTTGATTTTTACTCCTCAGTTTGAATGTCTAGGGACAGTGGTCTGCCCTGTTGACTACTTTGCAGAATTTTTTTTTTATTATCTTCTGAACATGACAAAGCCATATAGTTATCTTCAAATAACAAAGTCCTATACTTATTTTTGTTCCTTTTAACTACGTGGCTCTGTTTTTCTACACAGTTATGCAGTCTCACAAGCTAGGAGGGGGTTGTGTTAGGTTAGGTAAATAATATGGCTGCAACAGCCAGACATCACTAGGATTAAACATAGTAAAGCTAAATAAGCAGGCTGATATAAATCATTCATATATACGTCTATGAAATTTTATTCATTGGGTTTTAGCTTTTGATCCCATCATAAGAACAAGTAAGACTGGTTCTTTTTTTATATTTCATTATGGGTCCCACAACACACCAAAACGTGATAACACCGTGCAGTAAATATGCACACCTAGGAGGCCCATTGATAGTAGCACACCAAAACCATGTACATGAATGTTATACAAGATGCTGTGATAGTCTGTCGTATATTTAGGTAGTATTTGGTATAGTGGTCATAGGTGACAAGTTCAAACTTAGTTGATTTTCAGTGTTATATCATTATTGTCTACAACTGACTGTGCAGTGTTTCCTCAACTGTTCATGATTAATTGCACAGTGGTGGTGTAATCCCAGCAATACACACACACACAAAAAAAAAAAAAAAAAAAAAAAAGATTGTGAACAGTCGGTGACTCAAACCAAATACGCCCTTGTGATTTGCTCTGGAAGAAGCAGGCCAATTATGTACAGCTCTTTGCCAGTAGCAACTTATCTTCCACAGTAAAATCATATTAGTAGCAGCTTCATTTTGGCCTCAAGTTTTATTCATACCATCCTTGTTAAGGAAACATGAACATTGGGGACCAATTTGGGAAACACTTTCTAATTTTTAAAGAATCACTTTTGGTTTTATATTTAATAAACTAAAGGGAACTTATCTAGATAGCTGTTATATTTATTAAACTAAAGAAACCCTATCTAGAAAGATGTTATATTTAGAAGACTAAAGAGAATATATAGATAGCTGTTAAACACTGGTTTGTAGCCTTAGATCAGATGGGTTAAGGCTGCCCCTGCTCATCTCAGAAAAGCAGTTCTGGTGCCACGGTGGACTTTTGGCGATTCCATAAGTTAGGGAGTGGCAGCCACCAACACTGTATTTTTGACTTTCAAAAAATATCCTAAAACGCTCGGGACCCTTCCTTTGGTTCTTGCCTGTAAAGTGCTGGGAACATTTTTTCTAATTCCTGTTCTGACTTGCCACTTTATTTCCTTGGTGAATTTTGATACATTTTAATTGTGTTTCAACATTGTCCATCTCCCTTAGAGCAGACTGTTTAACAAAATCCAATTTTGGTCAGTGGAAAGTCTATATTCCCTTATCCCATCATCAGCAGCCAGATTTCTGCAAACCTAATTTAAGCAGAATAGAACATTTACAGCCGAGGGGTTTGCATAAACGTCAAAGCCATCAGTTTTTACGTATTTTGCTTATAACCATTGTGCCTTATTTAACCTGTTAAAAAGATGGCATCAGTGTAATGGTGTTAGGTCTGATTTATTAAAGTGAAAGGAAGCACTGTTCTTGTTACCTATGGCAGCCAATCAAAATCCCTCTGTTTTTATTTAATCTAAAATGCACCTGAAATTTGTTTTGTTATGGACAACAGGAACTTTTTCTTCTTTAATTCACAATGATCAGCAGGGTTATTTGAGTTTCAGATCTAAAAATGTTGTTTTTTAACGTGAGCTACCTATTTTCTTTTTCACAGGAAATGAAGATTTGTTCTGCAATTATCAACCTATTCCACCTTATTCCGGCTGCACCTCAGACTTTAGTTAAGCCATTACTGGAGGTTGTAATGAAGACTGAACGGGCTATGTTAATTGAGGTATATTGGTTTTCAAATGTTCATTTGCCTACAATCCGGTATAGAAGGCTGGGATGTGGCTTCTATAGTAAAGAATGTACACCTTATTTCTGAAACTGAAATCTAAAGCATTGGGTTATGTTTACCTGGAAATCTTTTGCTCGTTCATGTTCCTGTAGTCTGAATCCCTGTACTTCGTTACAGAGGCGCAGATATTCTTAACATATTACCACACACATAGTGATCAGCGGCATCATTGTGATTGCATTGTCATGGCCATTCTAGACGTTTCAATGTAAAACTAACTTGTTGTTTCGTACTATAGCAGGCATATCCAGTCACTGGGTTAAAACTGAGCTCTAGGATTGCTTTTGTTCTGTGACTGATCTGTGTTTTATTTTAATCTTAACATCTTCAGGCTGGAAGTCCATTTAGAGAGCCTTTGATAAAGTTCTTGACCAGACACCCATCTCAGACTGTGGAGCTTTTTATGATGGAAGCTACACTGAATGATCCGCAGTGGAGTCGAATGTTTATGGTAAGGTTTCAGTTTTCTCTTTGGAAACAAGCTTCTTTTATGTTTGAAAGGTAACTTTTCCTTTTTTTGTGTGAAAGAAAGTTATTTCTGGCTTCCTTAAGTGCATATTTCCTTTACTGTGTTCTGGTTCATGGCTTTACTTAACACCCAGTTGGTGTTGGTAACTTTAGCTTTCACTGATCTGTATGTAGGTGGTTAGCTCTAAATAGAAATGGCTGGCAAGTACTGTTGGCATCTACTTTAGATTTTTTTTTTATTTTTACCCTAACACTTCTATGTTACACGTACATTCTCATTCTGCCCCATGGACATTTGTTATTTTTTTAAGAAAGGCACATTGCTACTAAAATGCAGAGATGTGAATACACCTAGACATGGCAGTGTTCCTGATGTTTTGCCCAAAAACCTTATTTTGTGTGCCTTCAAGAAATGACGTTGGACATCCCTGCCCCAGTAGTTTAAAATGAGGGTGCCTAAAAAGTTGACATTGCTGATATGCTCCCCCTATATTGTTAGCCAACTCAATCTGCCCATCTGGGAAGGGAAAAACATCTGCAGTGATTCAGAACATGGAATACCCAGATCATTTTCTGTTTACATTTACAGAGCTTCTTAAAGCACAAGGATGCCAAACCATTACGAGATGTACTGGCTGCTAATCCAAACAGGTTTATTACCCTTCTCATGCCTGGTGTGACACAAGCCACGGTGAGGCCTGGTTCCCCCAGCACTAGTACTACAACAATGCGACTGGACTTGCAGTTTCAGGCCATTAAGGTAAGTGTGGTCTTATTCAAGGGCATATGATGAATAATCCATTTAGGAGTAGATTTTTTGTGATTCATGTCCTTTGTTTCCATTTTATCATTTATAATTTTTATAGGGTTAACCTACTGTTCTAAGTGAATATTGGCATTTTTCAATGTACTGCATTCTTTTGTTTAACCTAGTAAAGGATAATATACTTAATTTCCTTTGTTTTGTTTTTTTTTCTAGATAATCAGCATTATAGTAAAGAATGATGAAAATTGGTTGGCTAACCAGCATTCACTGGTAAGTCATTTAAGACGTGTGTGGGTAAGCGATGCCTTTCAAGAGCGACATCGGAAAGACAACATGGTGGCAACAAACTGGAAGGAACCCAAACTTCTGGCCTTTTGTCTTCTCAGCTACTGCAAGTAAGGCTGCAGATTTGTGATTGTAGTAATATAAAGCTCATTATATTGTGCCAAGAGATTTATTGAGTTGCGATTCTTTGGTTTTCGCAGGCGCAATTTTGGGGACATTGAACTGCTTTTCCAGTTACTTCGAGCTTTTACTGGGCGTTTCCTGTGCAACATGACTTTCCTGAAGGAGTATATGGAGGAAGAGATTCCCAAGACATACAGCATAGCCCAGAAGAGAGCACTCTTTTTCCGATTTGTTGAATTTAATGATTCTAACTTTGGTGATGAGCTTAAAGCTAAGGTGATTTTCCAGACTCTAAAAACAAGGATTTTTTTTTTTTTTTTTTATTGTATTATAAAAGAATGTTAATTTAGGGATGCAGCTGACCTCGGATTTAAAAACCTAAATAGATGGAGGGGCAGTGCTTCAAAAGTTATGGCAACACAGAACAGTGCATTGTTTTTGTGCCAAATCCATAGGACATCGAAAACTACCAAACTGTAATGCAATACCCCCTCAGCCTTCATTTATAACCTTTGTGTTTTTTTAGCTTTTTATATTAGACAATATTTTAAAGCCCGCAATATACATTTTTGCACAGGAATTTGACCTATAACCTATTTCATATGCTAAAGTCCATAATCTTTAGGTTTTTAACTTGCATTTATAAACTATATGTAAGGGTATGCAATTTTATTAAAATACATTGTTTTGCAGTTACCTATTGTAACCAGGTATCACGTTTCTTCAGCTTAAATTAGACCTTTTTTGGGGAATAACCTGGCAGAATTTACTTCTACTGTTTGCACTAATATTAATATCTTATAATTTGTTCCTCATAGGTTCTGCAGCATATTTTGAACCCAGCATTTCTATACAGCTTTGAGAAAAATGAAGGGGAACAACTCTTGGGCCCACCAAACCCTGAAGGAGATAACCAAGAGAGCATCACTAGTGTTTTTATCACTAAGGTATTGTCGGGCACTGGCTTTCTTTTGTCCCCACCTATGACATGCATTTTATGTCATGTTTGTATGATCTGTACTGGACTATACTTAGGTTAATGCTTTTACTCTTTTCAGGTTTTAGACCCTGAGAAACAGACTGATATGCTGGACTCCCTCAGAATTTACCTTTTGCAGTTTGCTACACTTCTGGTGGAACATGCCCCTCATCACATCCATGACAACAACAAAAACCGCAACAGCAAACTGAGGCGACTCATGACCTTCGCTTGGCCATGTCTCCTGTCTAAGGCTTGTGTAGACCCAGCATGCAAATACAGTGGCCATCTTCTCCTCGCACATATCATCTCTAAATTTGCCATACACAAGAAGATTGTTCTGCAGGTAAAGACCTGATTTTACTATAAATTGTTTTATTAATCAAAATTTTAACTGCTGTACTAATTTCCAGGTGTTGCATTGTGTCTCTTCCTATTTTTTAACTTGGTACTTGCCTGAAAAAAAGATAACAGCAGAGTATCTTTGTGCTTAGAGCCTGCCACCTTTTCCCCTATACAAGAACTTTCTTGTTCTTGTGATGACCAGTTCCAAGGAATGCCCTCCTTCTACTTCTTCTATCCTTGCTGACTAGGAGCTTTGTGTGTGCAGTCTTTTGAGACTTTCAGAGGTAGTAGAAAGATAAAAAAAGGAAACATTTTCTATGCAGTCAGAAGCCAGCGACCTACCTCCATAGTGCCACTCAGAACTGGTTGACTGCAGGCCAGAGTCTCTGACAATTATGGAATGTTAGGTAAATGGTATACTGTTAACGAATATTCCTAGCATTGTTTAAGAGCCTAATAAATAACTTCCCTTAAAACCATTTGCTGAAGCGTGTTGTCTGTATATGTTCCCCTGGTAGTTCTTTTTAAACCTCCCTGGCTGTATTCCCGAGTGTGGCTTGGGGTTGATTTTCTGTGCCAAAAGCAGTAACCCCAAGCCACACTTGTGGTGGAATTGCCAGGGAGGTTTAAAATCCAACCTGGTTCCAGCGGGGTCCTCCAGCGATGCCTGCCGGCATCTGCATCCCTGGCGTGTGAACATTGGGGACACAAGGCCAGGTGAAGCAGATGCCGGCCGGGCATCTGCTTGCATGCCTTGGGCTGGGTGGTGGGACCGTGGGGCTGGTAGGCGGGACCAGGCGGGAAATTTGAAATCACATTTTTAAAAGTACCGCTTTTAAGATTTAAAAATACTAATTATTAATTCCACCAGGGAGGTTAATAAATGAAAATTATATAAAAGTAAGGAACCTAACTTTTACTGTACCTAAAGTATTTATTGTCCTGCTAAATAAATTGTCTATATTTCTGCTCATCATATTGGTATGTTACATATGCCTTGTCATGAAGTATAGCAATTAAAACTTGTCATTATGATCACACAAGTACTATCGGTAATAAATCTCTTTTAGCTATATTATTACAATTGAGAGTTGCTATGCCGTCACAGTTAAATAAAAAGCACAGGTAAAGAGATGACAGTGATGCTTTATCACCTCCCCTGCTGACTGCTCTTTGTTCATGGGATATTTTTTTCCTTTTCAGGTTTTCCACAGTCTCCTGAAGGCACATGCAATGGAAGCGCGAGCAATTGTCCGCCAAGCCATGGCCATCCTCACTCCAGCAGTTCCTGCCCGCATGGAGGATGGACATCAAATGCTGACTCACTGGACACGAAAGATAATTGTGGAGGAAGGACACACTGTCCCCCAGCTGGTGCACATCCTGCATCTAATTGTGCAGCATTTTAAGGTGAACAGTTAAAAGAATCTATTGAAAAATATCACAGTAGGTGAAAAAGAGAATGAAATCGTCTGTGTGCTTGAACACTAGCTAAAGATGATCAGATTGGTTTGGAAACTGGCCAGGTTGGCACTTATCTTTTTTTCATGCTTTGTCAGTTTTTAAAACTTGCTGATGATGTATAATCGTGCCTTGAGAATTGTGCCATTCAAGATTCCAGGTATTCATGAGTTATGATTTTCTGCATATCCAACAAATTTGCTTAGGCATATATAGGCACATAAAACATTTGAGGTTAGCCAAAATAAAAGGGGGGGGGGACTTGTCTGCTTTGCAGATTGATTTATCCATCTTTAAACGCTACCAATCATGTTACAGCTTGTTTTTATAATTTATGACAAAAAGAATATATTTTTTCAAAACTTACAAAAAGACGTAGGAGAGGGTACACACCTGACCGTTGCTTCGGTCCTGTTGTGCAGTCTACTAACGTTCTACATTCGGATTGATCCCATTGTTTCCAGGTTTACTATCCAGTGCGGCATAGTCTTGTACAACACATGGTTAGTGCAATGCAGCGCCTGGGCTTCACTCCCAGCGTCACCATTGAGCAGAGAAAGCTGGCTGTTGATCTAGCAGAAGTTGTCATCAAATGGGAACTGCAAAGGATAAAGGATCAGGTATGTGTTCTGGATTTCTGGTTTAAGGAATGTAGTGATATTAGACATTAAAGAAACAATGTTGAAATAAAAAGTGAATTGAGCTGTTTTTTAATGGAAGTGCAGTGTTTTACTTGCATTTTGTTTATGTATTATGACCAAGATTAAACTTTAGTTGAATGTACATGAATGAATATTGCACATTGAGCAAATAAATTAAAAATTGCACACCTAAATAAACCCCCAAATTTTTTCTTAAGTTTTAAAAGAATTAAAAATAGAAATGATTATTTATTTCTGTTTTCATTCCCTATGTTTACAACTTTTTAGTGTCAAGGAACAAAACATGTGCAAGGCTCAAAAAAACAAAACGAAAAAGTTCTTTTTGTTTATTTTTGACGAAAATATAACAAATTAAAAAAAAAAATACAGAAAAAAGTCTAGTCCCCCTATGCATGTGTACAATAAAGTTATTGTCAATAAACCCATTGTAGAAATAACTCCGTCACATAAGATTTATAAAGTGCTTTCCTAGATTGTTTTTTTTTTAATAATATATTTGTAAAATCTAAATATGATTTGCTTCCCTGCAGCCTGATTCTGACATGGATGCAAATGGCAGTGGTGAAGGTGGAAGCTCTGGTGCGGGTGGTGTGAAGAGGAGTATGACCGATGCCAGCCAGGAGGTGAAGCGTTTCAGAACAGCCACAGGGGGAATCAGCACAGTAAGCCTGTTTACTTGCAGTTTTATTATATTCTCTCCTTTATTGGTGTTGTCGATCTGGTCGGATTCACCTGGAATATGCTGGGATTTGTTCCCTGTTTTGGAACCCTGATGTCCGGATTTTAATTTTTTTTGTTTTTTTTCAGGTGTTTGGCCGCAGCCAGTCCCTTCCTGGAGCAGATGCTGTCATTACTAAACCCATTGAGAAGCAGCACACGGACACCGTGGTGAATTTCCTCATTAGAATTGCATGCCAGGTACTGCAGTAGAGTTCTGCAATATAGTGGATGTATTGTTTTTACAAGCAAATGAAATAAAAACAAAAGTTCTCCCTATTTTTTTTTGTAAGAAGTAACTTTTAAATTTCTCTGTTTTTTACCCACAACCCATAAAGTATGCAAGTACATAATCCCCAAACTTAACCTTTTTTTCATTTTATTCCTAGGTGAATGACAACTCAAACACAGCTGGCTCTCCTGGAGAGCTTCTGTCACGTCGCTGTGTCAACCTTCTAAAAACTGCCTTGCGTGCCGACATGTGGCCCAAATCTGAGCTGAAGCTTCAGTGGTTTGATAAGCTTCTTATGACTGTTGTAAGTAGACTGCATTACACATCTATATTTTTAGGGGCATAGTTATAAAAAAAAGTGAGTGTGACAAAAAACTTACTATTGGCGAATCAAGAGTGGAGTGGGCTATCTTTTTATGCCAACCATCTGATTATAGGAAAGAGCTTGTTTTATGCTGATTTTCTTAGTGGGGCATTTGTCTCATTCCTTTTTCTTTTTCATATTTTGAAGAATGAAAAACATTCTCAACATTTGGTTCTCTGACCTTTCAGCGGAAGGCAGTATGGGGATTAAAATTAGAACTTTACTGTCCCAATAAACATTTTTCACTTTATTTTTGTGGCTGCAGCGGTAAAATGTCACAGATGTCACAGTAAAGACTCCAGCCATTAGCCTGCATCCTCTGTGAAACCCAGTCAGTGTTGAAGTATTAGAAGTCATTTCATTTGCCCAGCCATTGATTTTCATACATAACAAGCTCCCTATAATTAGCTGCAAAAATCCCTTCTCTGATTTCTGCAGCAAGTGCAATTTAACCACGGGGAAATGTTCTGTACTCAAAGAACAATAGGCCATTATATGAATTCATGTATTTTTCTCCTTTTTTAATGTGTGACATTATTGGTTGGTATAATTGCAGTATTCAGGAACTTGCTTTTAAATTACAGTTTTCTTTATTGTGAAATTTAGAGCTATTATGAAGCTAATTTTGATTAATTAGACTCTAAATCATTAATGGTCACTATCAGAACCAGAGGAGAATCAGTAAGCTTTATTCTTGGCATGTTCTCTTATAAACAGCCTCTTATCTGAAGTGGAATGCCAGGCAAAGATCTAAATATATGTATGTGTAGTATTATTTCTGCTTAAGGATTTGTGATTCTGTGATTTGCACTGTGTAACCAAAAAGCCCATTCCTGAATCATATCTTTCCAATTTCTCCCAGCTAGGCTCACATCTGGCCTAGACTAATACAGGAAGGAACATGTGTTGAACTACTTATACATTTGACATTTGGGTATTAGTTGTTTAAAGAAATTAGTTTTGTTTTTGATGACATTATGATTTCATTTGTTTTATTTTTTATTTTGTCATAGGTTCTAACCTTACCCCAGGTACTAATTTGTATGTATCCCCATTGATGTGATCTCTCATTATTTCCTGCTCCCCAAAAAAGTAGCTCTTCCCACTCTCAAAATGAATATAAAAAATTCCCAGAAGGACCAACTTCCCTGAGCTTAACTATCCATTACTAATAAAAGTTTTTTTTTTTTTGTTTTTTTACTTTGCACAGCAAAAAGTGGCACTCAATTTTTACTATTATTAGCACAGCTGGTTCTTTGCAGACCTATCTTTTTAATATACCTCCTGGTCAGTTTGGACCCCTCAACACATATGCACAATAGCCTGTTTAAAGCACTAGGAGGGCTAAAATTCAACCATTACTAATCAGTGTCCTTTAAAGCTATTCTGCCACCATAAGCTTGGGGTGGACTTTTAGAATGAATGTGCAAATGTCTTGCTGTTCAGTAACTAGCCAATAAATGTTTTTCTTCCATCTTAAAGTTTCATTTATTTATATGTTTTCCTCGAATTGTTCATTTATTAATGCCATGTTTTTATTTTATCTCCAGGAACAACCTGCACAAGCAAATTTTGCCAACATCTGCACCGGACTGGAAGTGTTGAGTTTCTTGCTCACTGTTCTTCAGAACCCAGCCATTCTCAGCAGCTTTAAACCTCTGCAGAGGGGTATTTCTGCATGCATGACGTGTGGGAACACAAAGGTCCTACGAGCAGTTCATACTTTGCTTTCCCGGCTGATGAGCATTTTCCCTACAGAGCCCAGTAAGTACATTTTTCATTGGTGTCTATCCTTCTCTAGAACACCGCTTTCACTTTGTCTGGGGATCACACATGACCACATATACACCACTGTTTTTGTTTAATATTCAGTTGATGTCTACACCTGGCTCGGCTCAGTGCTATCCCAAGGCTTGGCTGCATTGATCAGAAATTGCATACAGCAAGGCTACCTGGTAGAAAGTGTATATGGGCACTTGGATACAGCAGAAGTTATGTTGTTTTGAATTAAAGGCAAATGTTGCCTGAAAGCTGAACTCCAGATAAAAAAAAACACAATTTAATAGATTTATTTATCGGAATCATAAACTGTATTGGTGTTCTCCCCAGAGTTTTTCTTTTTTCAAGCTGGGAAGCAAAAAAGCTGCAAGATGGTGGTGGCCCCTGTATTGTGAAACAACTTTTCAGTAACCACCCAAAAATAACCAGTTGGTGCATCGGGGTAAAAGGAGCAAGGGATAATACTGTGTAATATAATGTACATTCCTAACATGATTGAAACGTCTCTAAAGGTGCAAGCTGTTCTTGTTGACTAGATAAAATGTTTCCCACATATCTTCAGAACACAATAAGCTAGTGGATTTGGGCTTTTTAGGCAGGAACACCACAATGGATGACCCTACTGTGATCTTAGAAGCCTGGATGGCATGACTGAGGCTCACTTTAATGTGTGTTTTATCAGTCCCCTGTTTGGCATACAATGGAGTATTCCATTGTGTTCTTCCTAGAGTAGGAACCTGGGCTTTGGAATCAGAAGTTATTTTAGCCCATCTCTTCTACCCCCTATGGGTATGAGTGCCACAATAGTATCTCAGTGTGTTTTTGCTGGTTTGCTTTAAGCAGCACCTGGTTAGCAGTTCCATAAGTCAACATGTATGTATTTGCCTTATCTCTTTTCCAAATGTCCTCAGGTGGGTTTACGTGTAACAAAATAGTGTGTGTGTGTGTCTCATTCTATTATGCTGGAAGTGCCCCAGGATAGCATCTCAAAAAGTGCTCTCACTATGCTATAAGTGCCACAAGGTAGCATCTCAGTATGTGTTCTTAGTTTTCACATAGTATAGGAAAAGGCATCTACTAAGCTAGATACTTCTGTGATGATAAGCTTTCGGAGTGTGTTTGCTTTGGATTCAGCATCTCTGACCTCTAACGTGGCAGATTTTGTTCATTCTAATGTGCCATAGATGCTCTAAAGTAGATGGATTCAAGGTTTACACAGCATCTGACCTTTAATTAACACAGAGACTCCACCGTGAGAATTAGGTGTGTTAAAACAGATCACAGCTTGCAAGTCTATTTAGTTTGACCCCTATGTTTTTACAGTCATTGGTTTTCCTAAATCTGCAATTTAGCTGTCTAGTTAATTCTCAGTAATGACTTAATATTCAGACAGGCCTGCATTGTATATACTAAAATAGACTACAATATTCACGTGGAGGGAACAAGTGCCCTTTTCACAAAGTATTCATCCTCCTCCTTTTGTTTTAGAGCTCACTCTGTGATTGCATTTGTAATCCTCTTACAGCGAGTGATTTCTTAGACTGCGCGCATTTCCCAAATGGCATGCAAAACCAGTTTCATAATTTTAAATCATTTTTATGGCTAATGCAGTTTTTCACCGTTAAACACTGGTAAACCCCCTCACTAACACATTCTAAAACTAGAGGGAAATTAAAGAGGAGAGGTATTTACCTGCATGTAAGTAGTTTAGCTGTAGGTTATTGTAAGGTCTTTGTCTTTATAAACATACATTATTTTTAATTATTTTGCTAGGAAGGAGAACATTATCATTTTTCTGTTATGGCTGCCGGTTATTTGCAAACAGAGCATACTACTGGGGATATAAAACATTAGAGGTTCAATGGATTGTTAACCACACTGTATGAATTTTAGTGTTGATGAATAACTGGACAGTGTGTTAAAGAGCCTATGACAGGCAGAATCCAGAATGTTAACTTCACTTTTATCTGAAAGTGAGTGAAGCTAAAGCAATCCCAGGGGTGAATATGGGGGATAGAAATCTAAATCTTATTCCAATACAGGGTATTAACTTGACTATGTGTCAATTGACAATGAGTGGCAATATAATTCCAGGAAAGGCAAAGTATTTCTAAGCCTTGGCAGACATTGGAAATCGTATTTTATTAAAAAAAAAAAAAGTTACTATTGCTTTTATCCAATGATGAATATTGGTATAATCCCAGGAGTAAATAGGGAGTATGCTTTGACAGATATTGGAAATAGATCTTTAAATACAAAGTTTTTAACTGTGCTTTTCCTAAAGCTGATCTCTATGATAATGAAAACCTTCACTAGGTTTTGGGGTGCCTACATCATAGTCTGCATGACATGGACACTAACGATTAGCTGTCCTGTGGTGGGTGTCCTATAGAATAGAGATAATGTCTGCAAACGGGTACAAGTGGTAACCAGATGTAGACACATCCACATCTAAGGCTACATAATGTTGGAGGAGATGAGTTTTTCATTTGCCAGATGTCTTCCATTAGAAGAAATACATATTGGCACTCTACCTTGTAGAGAACACAAAAAAATTGCACACTGACATCTTTTTATGCTAGTATGATGAAATGACAGAAAATTGCATATTGTCTTCATTTTTTTAGTTTCTATCTGTCCTTGACACCTCTATAAATGTACATTCTTTTGACAGTTCTTTCGACGTTTGATGATTCCTGAGCTGATAACTTTCTGTCTTCTACTTCTGTCGTTTTTTTTTCTGATAGCAGGGAAAAAGTGTATGATGGATGGTTAGCAGGGTTCACATGTCACATCTGACTATTTGTTTTCATGAACTCTATCTCAGGCACCTCAAGCGTTGCATCCAAGTTTGAAGAATTGGAGTGCTTATACGCGGCTGTGGGCAAAGTCATTTATGAAGGTCTTACTAATTATGAAAAAGCAACGAATGCCAACCCGTCACAGCTCTTTGGTAAGTGCAGAATTCATTATGAAAGCTTGTGGAATGGTGTGCTAACTAACCGTGGTCAATATATTCATGACAGGACTGATGGTTTGCCAAGCTAGAGCAGTGTAAAAAGAAAACCACCTAATATATTAATGAATACTGGATTATTTGCATTTAGGATGTACTATGTTAGCAAAAGCTTTTAGTCAGTGCACAGAAAGTTAATTTTGACTACCAGATCTGTGCATATGGGCTCACTCCCACCAGTAGAATGTAGCATGACTTTGCCACATTCTGTTTGCATTCAAACAACTTGAGTTTGGCAAAAAAATGCCTAACCTGTCCCCAGTATATAGCAACACTGTCTGCTTAAGGGAATACCATCTTGTGAATGCTTTCACAGCCGTGTAATGATTCTAGTAGGGCAGTGAGTCCTTACTATCTTTTAGCATCAGTGTATGATGATTCAGGGTTGTCCTATTAGATTGAATTGCATAGATGGAAATGTTTTTTTTGAGTTTACTGGTCTTGAAGTATTCTATTGCCACTGAATGATCTAGAGAGATAATAAAAAGTTTATTCCTTTATGGAACACATTCAAAGATACACAGGACAAAACCTACTACAACTGCTACCCTCTTTGGACCTGAACCAAAGACAATAAGGGGACTTGTCTTTGGACAGGAATGGCAGTTGGCAAAGCTTTTAAGTGTTTGGGTATTGCACAATTGTGCAGGCTCCATTCCTGGACTAACATTTCTTCCTCTGTTTCCACGGCACACAATCAGTTTCTCACAGGGTGCATTGGAAACTGCGGCAAGCCAGATAAAGCCTGCCTCACATTGTGGCTGGAGGACATCCAGCATCAATTAGCCCCATCTCAGCTGTACTATACTTGACCCACACCTATTGTACCTTTGATTTCAATCTTTCTTATCATGGATACTTGGCATCAGATGATCATTGTGGCTCCATCTGCCCCCCCCCCCCCCCCCCCCAGCCTTTCCTGTATTATATAGAAAAGTACAGAGACCCAGTGATATCTTAAGGTATATAATGAAACCATAAAGATTTTATTCATGGGTTTATTACCAAGTTGATGAGAGGGGAGATGGACAAAATGTAAAATATAGGCAACATTGGTTTTAGCTTTAATTAGATACCAAAGTTAGAATGTACATAATTAATCGTACCATGTATATATCTATGTGGGAATGGTATTACTATTTTTTTCTGAGTATTAATTTGGTGATTGAAGTTGCTGTTCCTATTCCACTTGTTCAGCTTTGAATTTGTGAAATACATCTGTCAATAAAAGTAATACCATCAAATAAAAGGATCAGGACTGTGCAAGGTTTAAATGCTAGCTGTCCCTCATTGCCCTCCCCTGTGATCTGTACAGACAGGTGTAATTTTACTTGCCTGTATTGCCTGTTTGTCAGGTGTCAGTGTGTATTGTGGAAAACGCTTAGATTGTAGTTTAATTTAATCAGTTCTTTGAAAGTGCTTCAAGGTCAAATGCTCAGGAATATGCAGTGCGCCAGCTCTGATGAGGAAGGATACTCCTATATACCAGCTGTCTTGATTATGTCTATTGAAGCTTGAGTGCTATTCCTGAGGGTTCTGATAAACTTTAGCTTTTTCTTTATTACTTAGTAAGGGATTCTAGGGAAACGTCTCAATTTGTTTTCTTTTAGTTTAGGCTCTTTGTTAAAAGCAAATCTGTACATTTATGTTATCAACTTCTTAAAGGGTAAGTATGCTAAATGTTATATCATGTATGTGTATATGCAGTACAGTTATTTTGCAAAAAGTTAATCAAAAACTATATCATCTGTTATTGTAAGTGGAAAAAAATATTCTGAATATATTGAGAACTCCTAATTTCTTCAGAATAATGAAAGAACATTTTGATCCTGTGTGTATGTTAGAAGCCTCATATATTGCCTATTTTTTTATACATATATTATCATATTACACACATATACAGCTGTTTTTGTGCACACTAGGAATAATGGCTAATATATGATCTGATTTAAATAGGTACACTGATGATTTTGAAGTCCGCCTGCAGCAACAACCCCAGCTATATAGACAGACTAATATCGGTCTTCATGCGCTCCTTGCAGAAGATGGTGAGGGAGCATTTGAACCCACAGACTACTCCTGGAACAGCTGAAGCCAACCCAGGTAATTTATAAAGGATTATAGCCCCAAACATTTCCATGCTTTTTATGTAACTTGCTTTAGGTTGGTTTTAGAACTTTGAGGGCAGTAGATGTTAGATGGTGCAAGTTCATTGGTAAGTAGTGAGCAGGACATATTTTCCAACCTGTTTGGTCACTTGTTGTTCCTTTACACAAAAACCATTACCATTTAGAATGCTTTTAACAGGTTTCTATGTTTTGGGGAATTACATTACCAATATGCCATTCTCTAAACATACCACTAGGTGGGGCCTTATTCCTTTGCATTGCAATTTGGTGCAAACAATTCATAGTATTCACTGTGGCACAAACTGCAGTCACAGCTACTCCTAATTTTATTTTATTTTTTTATCCAACCTGTTCCATGCATACCTTTCTTTCATTACTATTCCCTACCATGTTTCTAGGTCCTTTGTGGTCTTTTGGGTTTGTGTCCCAGATTGAATCTAGGGCCAAATAGGAATAAATAACAGACCCCTACATATGTGATTGGCACACTTAATCTTGGATTAAATATCATCCTTTGGAATCAAGCACTCTCTACACCACTTTCTTACTTTGTTGATTAATGGGTCCATCCAACTGATGTTGTCATCAGACCTTGACTTCAGAAAATGGGGGATACTCCGCATGATATTAGAGGGCACAAGTAATTTGTGGAGGCTGCCATTGCTGACCCCCCAGCTTTCCCTTTCTAAAACCCTGGCTGTTTTGTTGACTGTCTAGTTTCAAAAGCTTCTGAGCCATTCACATAGGACAAACCTACTTGTCCCATGTGAAAGTCAGGGTAAAGTCTGTGTCTGATTAGTTTTAGGGGTTCTGAGTGTTGATGAGAACTGTATACACTAGTTATTGCAGTGCTGTTTACTACTGCAATATACTTTGCAAGCCTTTTTTCTTATTATTGCATTATTATTATTTTTCTTATCTGCATTGTTACTCACATCTCTTTTCTTGTCCATTGTTTTACAGCAGGAACTAGTGAGCTGGTCATGTTGAGTCTGGACTTGGTGAAAACACGGTTGGCAGTAATGAGCATGGAGATGAGGAAAAACTTTATTCAGAACATTTTAACTTCTCTCATTGAGAAGTCTCCTGATGCTAAAATCCTTAGAGCAGTAGTGAAACTAGTGGAAGAATGGCTTAAAAATAATACACCCATGGCAGCAAATCAGGTAAGCCATTAACCCTTTACTTACATGGTTTGGGGATGCTGCAATACAGGCCACTAAAAAAAAATAAAATAAACTAATGTATCTATTAGGACAAATTTATAATCTCCCAACACGGTCTACTGTACTGAGTGATTTTTTTTTTCTGCATTTTTTTTCCCATTGTTAAACAGAGCAGTGAAATGATAATGTAATGGAGATTGGTAGACAGAGGTGGATGGGACAATGGAGACAATAAGGAACACTTCGCTTTTAAGCAATATTAAAGCTAAATTCCTGAAATATAAAGAAAAAGCGCAATGTGTCTTCTTTTTGCACCACAAAGGAATGCTTATTTAGGTCTGCAGGGATATAAACCATAATGATCGTTATGGGTTCAGGTATCTACTTTGGGAGATTTCCCCTTTACCTACTATTTTAGTAGAATCTGTAACCAGCCGGGTGACAGATTCTAATCCTTACTCGAGCTAATCAAGATACAGAATAGGGTATAGCTGGGCTATTTGTGAACTTGCCATTAATAACCATTACTTTCTTAATTCATTCAGACACCAACACTTCGAGAGAAGTCTATATTGCTGGTGAAAATGATGACTTATATAGAGAAACGTTTTCCAGAAGACCTAGAGTTAAATGCACAGTTTTTGGATCTTGTTAATTATGTTTACAGGTAAGTCGGACATACATAGAACCAGTGCTTTTTTTTTATTTTTAAATTTTGTTTTATTGCATGTAAACCTACAGTTTAGTAATCGTGTGTGTCAAATGCATGCTAATTTTATCATTTTTAAATGTACGTTATGGCCACATAGACATGTACCTCAATGTAGATCATTACTATGATGTGTGGCAGTGCCCTTCATTTTAGATAATACTTCAATGCAGCTTGACAGTTCATTTGACCACCTCAACGTAGTACACCCTAAGGCCATAAAATGAGCTTATAATCACAAACCGGACCCTAAAGGTTTTGTCGTACAAATCATATGAATTTGCACGTACCTTTATAGGATTATTTTTAGCACTATTCAATCATTATCGCATGGGCTTCAGCTTGTTAAAATTCGTTTGCTGCATGGGTAGCAGTAACTGTCAAGTTATAGAAAATGTGTGTCAAGATGAACAAGAAAATGAGCCTGGTAGCACTAAAATGGTTCATGGGAAAATAAGGTTTTCAATAGTTAAAATTTCAACATTATGTAGTATAAGGCTTCTTTTATGCTTTTTACTTTTATAACCATGAGCACAGCATATGAAACACATGAAAAATAGTTGCAATTATAATCTTTGTAGGTCTTATCAGTCTATTTAATTTTTTTTAAAATACATGTTTGCTAAATCTTTGGTGCATTTTGATAAAAAAAAATGCTTTGAAATGCAGTGCTTTTTATTTTTGTGCATGTAAGTCATGTGACCATATTTACCACAGAAGGAAAAGCATGTAATTAATTACATTTTGTATTTTACATATTTTACACAGCTTTTTTTGTGTGTGGTATGTTGTAATGAGAAGAATATCATAAGATCAGAAAAACTGACACAGGCAAAGTCAAATTAAAAAGGTGCTACTGTAAAACTTTGAGACATGAATGGAGGTACTACATTACCCTTTGCCTTCTGAAATTTCTGATTTCTTTTTCTTTCAGCCAACTTTTGTCATTCAGTCAGTGAAAGTCATCTCATGACTGCTATCCACATGATTTTGCTCACAGAGCTCAACAGCCAATTCATTTAGATACTGATTGATTTCACCTTTTTGGTGACAGTTACATGTTTAGCTACACATGGCTTTCGATATGTTGCAATTGAAGTGATTAACACTAACTTTTATTTAATGGAGAAATGTCCTAAACTGCACCTAAAGCAATTCAATCAATTACTGAAAAAGCTGACATAGGCTTCCAACTTGTTCAATAAAATATACTTTTAAGTTTGAATTGAATGGAGATGGGTTAAAATTTGTGGTGTATTGCTATCTGCTCATTGGGGATTCTGATGTTTTCTTTTATAGGAAATGAGAGGAAATCACCCCGTTAGAGCAGAGATATTAATACAACTTGACGGGTTCTTATTCTTCCTATACTACTCTGAGAAATCACAGCTCTGTGCAGAAGTGCAATTTTATAATTTTTAGGTTTAGCTTTGAAATGTTTTTTTTTCCTATTTCTGAGTACATTAATAGTTGAATATCTATAGTGTGGATACAGAGTCACAAATATAACATTTATGAACTGTCATTATATAACGCATTATTTGGTTTCTTCGTTACAGGGATGAGACTCTTTCTGGGAGCGAGCTAACTGCAAAACTGGAACCTGCTTTCCTTTCTGGACTGCGCTGTTCGCAGCCCCACATTAGAGCAAAGTTCTTTGAGGCCTTTGACAGCTCTATGAAACGCCGTGTATATGACAGACTTCTCTACATCACTTGTTCACAGAACTGGGAAGCTATGGGAAACCATTTCTGGATTAAACAATGTATTGAGGTAATCATACTCTTGCTGTGAACCTTACTGTTTGTTTCCATTTGTAATTGTATCCGTATGTAAAGAGCTATATTTTCTTGCTTCAAGTTTGCAGGCTGTGAGTGTTATAATGTCATTTTATAGTTCATTCTCAAGGAAATGCACCTTACCAATAAAACTGTAATGCATCATGATGTACAATACCCCCCATGTGTGTGCACTTCTTTTCCTGCACCACCGAGCAATAGGCAGCCTAGGACAATGAGGTGCCTTCCCTCTCTGCATGGCACAGTGCACACCTATGTGGATAATTGTGCCAGTGGAATTTGTATTTTTATTTTGCGACAGATTGCCAGTAGCCCAGAAAGATAATGTATAAATCTGAAAATGTAACATGCTAATGTAAAAATGATATAACTAGGAAACATTGGAATAAATTACATAATGTATGTGAAAACATAGCACAGTTTCTATGAGAAAGAAGAAGTCTACTTCAAAGTATTGCATTTAGTTTAGAAGTCTTGTCTGTTTGTAACATTTCAGCCATCTGTGTAATTTCAGCCATGTCTATTTAGACACTGATACCTTGACCTTGTTGTATTGTGTTTTGCAGTGTTATGTTGTTATACTGTTAACACTGTGAACTTTGTCTTTTTCCATGTAGCTCCTGTTGGCTGTGTGTGAGAAAAACACTACAATTGGCACAAGCTGCCAGGGCGCCATGCTTCCATCTATCACTAATGTCATCAATCTAGCAGATAGTCACGATCGGGCTGCCTTCGCTATGGTAACTCACGTCAAGCAGGAGCCAAGGGAGCGGGAAAACAGTGAATCCAAGGAGGAGGTAATGTTTTTCATTCAATTCAAATGCATTTCTTCGTCAAGTAAAGAATAATACAAAAATAGATTATTTTTTTTTTTTTTTTTTATAGTCAGCCTGGTTGTATTCAGTATGCATTGTACTTTGTTTGCAAGATCATGCTTTTACTTTGTTACTCTTTATATGTGTGCCATGTAAATAGTTTTAGATGTACATGGAATAAAGTTCGTTTACAAGTTTAACTGTAACATTTGTTCCTGGGATTTCTCTTTAGAAATTTTGCAGACAATTCTGTATTGTTCTGAAATTCTTGATTACCTAGGAGACCTACTAGGATGCTGTGGGGTGAAGTGTTAACCTCTGCCATGGTGACTTGATACTTTTTAAATACCATTCAATCAGTTAAAAATGCATGCCTTTTTGTATCTCCAAAAAACGTGTGTTTCCATGTGCAAAACGGGCAGTGTAGCATTAGTGTATTTCTAAACCAGCTAAAATATATTCTCTTTAAAGTGCTCCTAAACTTTTGGGTTCTTTATTTTTTTTTTTTTTTCAAAGGCTTAGATAAGGATTATTTTATTAGGAGTTTCTTTCAATTCCTGTTCACAGGGCAACAGAAAATGAGACAACCTTCTAAAGTTAAAAGGATTCCCATCTATGTTATACTCAGACAATAAAAAAAAAAAAAAAAAAAAGATTGGTTGCTCAAACACATCTTTGTTCTAAGACTGCTTCCAGACTTGCGTCAAAAACTGCACGATTCAGCCACAGCGTTTGACAACTGTTTTGTTGTGTTGTTTTTCCTCCATAGCAGAAACAGCAATCACATTGCCAAAAGGAGTATGTTGCTTCCAGGAACCACTCTGCAATCCACTGCAAAGCACATTCACAACATGGTTCCCAATCGCACCCATTCAGGAACAGTTGGGAACCAGGTTGAGCCAGCAGTCAACCAAGTCTGAATTAACCCATAACATTTTTATCTTGGATCCATTTTAAAGGGGCATTTTGTATACAAGTAGGCCTTGCAGCAATGTGAATACAAATGCAGATTGAAGCCAATTGTTTCACTTACCAAATCATGTAAATGCTCATTCATGGGCTGGAAGGAACTTGGGAAAGTGGTGGTCTCCCATGTTGCCATAATAATGCCATTATGGCAACTACAATTACATGATAACCCACCCCGTCAGTTATAGATGTTAATGGACCCTAATTTTTTTTTTATACATAACAGGATATATATATCCTCCTGTATTACTTATTTCTTTCTTTTTAATGAGATAGTATATAATTGGACATGCATTGTTATAGTACATTTGTCAGAGTTCTTTTTATTTTGATCTCTGTGTAAAGCAGAGAAGGAAGGCGAAGGAGTAGAACCTTCAGAGTAATGCATATTTTGGGGTTTATTTCTGTAAAACGATACAGCTAACTTTAATTTGCATCCTTTGATGTTCTTAGAGTGGAACATCTTTACTTTGTAATGATTACTTGTATGTGGTCCAAAAAACACATCTCATTAATGTCTTATTGATACCTTTTTAAAGTCCTGTCATTTTTTTTTTTTTTGCAACATCCTTGCTTGCCTAATGTAACCTAAAAGCTTTCTGTGATGCTTTTTTCTTTCTTTTTTTTTTTTTAACAAGCATTATACTGTACAGCATTTATAATTAAAAAAAGTAATAGAAGATGTGAGTGCACGCTCTTTTCTAAGTACGCAAATTAAGAGGTAGCAATTTGTAGGTCATCTATTCTGCAGCATTCATTAAAAGGTTGACTTTGGCACTTCATTGTTTTAGAGTTGGCCCAGTCCGCTCTCCTATTTGTTAATTTTGAAAACCAAGCTTCTCATTATAAAGTGCCAAATAGTTTGATAAAAGAAAAAATCATGTTTGCTATAGCTATGAACTATTATTTGAAGGCTATCGTACCTACCCCCAAATGTCATCTTTTGTAGATTA
Source organism: Pyxicephalus adspersus (assembly GCF_032062135.1). Classification (NCBI taxonomy): domain Eukaryota; kingdom Metazoa; phylum Chordata; class Amphibia; order Anura; family Pyxicephalidae; genus Pyxicephalus; species Pyxicephalus adspersus. The sequence goes on along the minus strand of NC_092864.1, from coordinate 24,082,013 downwards.
CCAGTCTGTTGATGTGGTATCTACATTTACCTTTTGTTTTTACCTGATAGTCCTACAAATTACATCTATTCCTTTGTGTCCACACATTTCTTTATTCTATCTTTGGCGGGAGCCATTTTTATTGTACAGGCTAGACCTTAAACATGTATGTCCTCTGTAGGTATTTTCTTTACTTTCTAAAAAATGGAAACATTGATTGATGCAGCCATCACATCTAAGAAAGTTGTTCACATAGTTAACAGCTGTTACTTTGAGGATCTGAGCTTTGGAAGCTGTACCCAAAAAAAGGGAAGGCCACAGCCATTCAACAAGGAGAACAGTGAGCAGCATTATAGTACAATCATAAAATCCACTCCAATGCCTCTTTTTCTGTTTTCAGAGGCTGCTGCGCCTCAGATATAAAACACTGTGGTTATAGGCATAGTTGCATCCCAGGAAATCCACAATATTTCAGCAGGAATATAAGATGAAAAGAACATTCATTTTATGCTGCTTCAGCATAGTTCTTAGTTCCTAATATTCTCTATAACCTAACAAATTTTTACCTTTTTGAGTTCAATATAACTGAAGCAGTTCATACAGAATTATACTTTCCTCCACTCCACAAGCTCCCTCCCTGGCTCTAACATCTTTCACCTATTTTCTTTTTGGCTTGCCATCTTGGTATGCTAGCCCGAAGGTATGCACTCAGTAACTTACTAGTTTTTTCTGGCACTGACAAATACAGGGATTGCATACTGAGCACATGTGCACTCTTTTATTTGCAGTATGTTATAAAAATAACTTTTTTTTTTTTTAGGATGTAGAAATTGATATTGAGCTCGCACCCGGAGATCAAAGCACTAATCCGAAAACGAAAGAGCAGTCTGAAAAAGACATTGGAAATCAACTTCACATGTTGACCAACAGACACGACAAGTTCCTGGACTCCTTACGTGAGGTCAAGGTCAGTATGACTCATTAGTGTCAGCCTAGCCGAGTGTATGGAACACTGAAAATGGCACTCTGGCTTGATGGAACATTTCTAATTTGTGCATCACAGTATGTGTGACTGACAGCTGTTGGCATCCATGCTGTTAACATTATATTTCATTTCTCCCTTTCTCTGTTGTTACAGACTGGAGCACTGTTAAGTGCCTTTGTCCAGCTTTGTCATATTTCAACGCCTTTGGCAGAGAAGATTTGGATTCAGCTTTTCCCTAGGCTGTGGAAAATACTTACTGATCGGCAGCAGCATGTGAGTAAAATCTATCCTGTTGTATGTTTCTTGATATATATCCTCTTTGATTGTGACATTGGCTAAATTCTATGTTTTGCTTTGTCTACATATAATTATAGGTAATGGTGAATGGGTAATAAGCATTCTAAAAACCTGAAAAACACATCTGTATCTTTTAAAGGGGTTTTAATTTTTAAATATAAAAAGAACAATGTTTTGCTTCTCTGGGGAACCCTACTTATCTGCTGCTTTCATTGTAATATAAGCATTGGGCTTCAAAATCCAGTTTTGCCAGTAAACCAGATCAAGTGTCTTAGAGCTGCTGTTTATAATAAATGTAGCTTATTGGCATGTGTCTTAAGGGCTATGAGGTCCAAAAGTGTATGAACTTCCAGTTCGTGCAAGTGAAGGTGGAAACATTCTTTAAGAACTTGTGAATTGCATCATGTTCTTCCTGTGTTTTGTGTTCATCTATAAATTTTTTAAACCTTGACAGGCTGTTAATGATTACACTTTCTGCCAAACTCATGTTTCAGACATTTTGTAAAGTCTGTAGAGGTTACAGTACTGTGAAAACCATAGAGATTTTAGATATGGGGTCATGGGAGCAAAAGTTGCAAGAAATCATGAGTCACATTTTTCAGAGTAAAGTATAGGTGCATTGGACAGTTGGAATATTGCTGGATAATGAGAAGTGACAACACAAGGGAAGACTTTTGCAATCAAAACTACTTAAGAGACGCTTTCATCTTTTTGATAGAAGTAAAAGGTTCATCTCTGCTGAAATGCTTGTGCATCTATGCACAAGTGCTGCATATGGTTGCATTTATATATGGAGCTCCGGTCACATGTTGTTCATCTTGACAGCACTTATAATTGGTATATATTTTTTGCCATTTGGCATTACTCCATAAAAAGCTGAGTTTTTTTAAATTAGTATTCATATACTGCTATGACTTCTAGACCACAGAATTTTCATTTGAACATTAGTCTTATGATTTGTTTTTGCGGATACAGCTTCTCATGAGACTTATAATTGTCACTACATTCCTATAGGGTTTGTATTGCTACAGATGCTCCAGAGGTCTCGGCTAATTGAAGCTGGCGATTGTTGCTTTTTTATCTTGTTCTCAGGCATTAGCTGGGGAAATCAGCCCATTCCTTTGCAGCGGGAGCCACCAGGTGCAGCGAGATTGTCAGCCGAGTGCTTTGAACTGCTTTGTGGAAGCCATGTCTCAGTGTGTGCCGCCAATCCCCATCAGGCCATGCGTACTGAAATACCTGGGGAAGACGCACAATCTGTGGTTCCGGTCTACGCTCATGCTGGAACACCAGGCTTTCGAGAAAGGACTCAGTCTTCAGATCAAACCTAAACAGACAACTGAATTTTATGAGCAAGAGAGCATCACCCCACCACAGCAAGTAAGTGTTGTTCCTCCTGCATCAGCACTTTCAGAGAAGGTAACTATATAAATTCTGGCCGGCAGACAGAAAGTAATAATGTTTTACTGTGCTTATAATGTTCGCCGTTCTTTGTTTTGTGTGCCAAATGCACTATGAACACGTACCCTCAGCCATTAAAACCTGATTTGGTTTCCCACTGCTCAGTTATTTTTCTGCTCCCTTGCTTAGGATAAAGATGTTCTAACAGTGACCCCAGATACTGGTAATAAAGTACAGACACATTTACAACAAAAACTAGGAAAGTGAAATGCAAAACTTTAACAACGAGATGAAAATAATCTTGGCTTTATTTGCCTACCGAGCAGAAATCAAAACCAATAAAAAAGGGTAGTTGAAACCTAGTAATTCGATAGAGAATAATAGGATGGGGATTAGTGTAATAGATATTATGAGAAGGGGGTGCCATTAAACATAGGGAACACTTGATGAACAGTTATTTATGTATATGAGCAAACAAACGTTAAAAGATAACGCCGCTTTTACTACCTGTTCGCTCTGAAGATCTTTACCATAGGGCCTTGCTTGGTGCTGCACTGTCTTTGCAGGAGAAAAGTCTTGGTTAGGACCTGTCCCTGTGCACAATTACCTCATTTTTTTCCTGCACCACTCTTCTGTTTATCTGTTGCCACATTAATAACAGAAAAGCCATAGGAAATGAGGCCACAGCACAGACCTAAGTAATAGTTGTAGAATTGCCTGCATTTGCTGGTGAAAAAAAGTGACTATGTCCATTATGGGGCTAAAGATATGTGTTAAGCAATGAGGATTACACCAGTAGTGAATAGGGTAAAGAGTTAAAGGAGAACTTCTCTAAAAATGTCCCTTAATGGCTAATTCCACCTCACAAATGTGTGTGTGTTTTTTTGGAAGTTACATTTATGTACTTTTTTTTTTTTTTTTTTAATCAATACTCACTGTAATTTTTGTGCTGCACACAATTTTGGGTGCCATTACAAACCTAAATGTTGATGTTATACACATCCAGTTTTCCTTCATAATGTGGAATCAACACAATATTAACAAACACAGGATTGGATGGTACGATTGGCTTGGGGAATGGAATGGAGTCACAAAACTAATGAGAGAAACTAGAGCTTATCAATTCTAAAAAGTTCATGGGTTACTCAACCAAATTATAAGATTTTGGTTTCTATGATTCATTTAAGTTGAGGTCCGCACTGGTCACTCTTGCATCCTGCTTGCTTTGAGAATTGGATGACCTCCCATTCAAGTCTGAAAGCAACCATGACCGGAGTCATATTTATGACAAGCTGCCCCTTTACCTTTTTATTACATATCTAAGCACATAAATCGTATGTTATTCTTTTAGGAGATCCTGGACTCCCTTGCAGAGTTATATTCCCTTCTCCAAGAAGAAGACATGTGGGCTGGTTTGTGGCAGAAGCGCTGCAAATTTCCAGAAACCGCTACAGCCATTGCTTATGAGCAGCATGGTTTCTTTGAGCAGGTACGCAATCATACTTTTATACACAATCAACTTGATATTTTTGTTTATAGGAAAAAAGCATCTGATATAGGTTTCCTTATTCAGTACTCTAGATATGGGGTTTATTGCTACATGAAAGAAACACAATACTTATAAGAATTTAATTTAGTGATAAACAGAATTTGTTTTGTGCGGCCATTCTGAAGGTTGTGTAAAGAATGTTTCTGGCATTGCCTTTGCTTTGTTCTGCCTGTACCATTAAAAGTTAGATAAATCCCCAGCAGCCAAGTAACATTGAACTGGTTAGCATCAGATCAGGAACAAGGGCATTTATGCAGAAGTAAAAATATGAGGAGTCAGTCTGGTTTAGGAATCCATAGGCTCTTTTCTTACCCCCTATATATGGGTACACTATGCCAAAGTGCATGTTGTAGGTTCCAACTACTCTATTTGGTGGTATAACCAACAAGAGAGAGAAGAGAAAATAAATGGGCCACAAGCTTGATCTATAATAAAGTTTCTTGAAAATGCAAAACAGTAGCCGGTTCTTAACTGATAATAGGCTTGTTTGTCTAATTTCAAACCTTCCCTAACCATTCCTTTTTGATTCTCCTGTAAAAAGACCCTGACTAGATGGCCTTTATCTGTCATAGTCAAGGATGCATTTCCTCACTCCTAGATGCAGTACTGTTAGATAGAACTCACCTTGATGTATCATGATGTTCCAGCATGTCCTAGTTCAATTGGTGTTGATATCCTGCACAGGGAGGGTAGGTAGGACACCCCAGGGAACTTGTGTTTTGACTTTAATCATTTTAGGAGCCAGCTGAATAGTAAAACTTTTTGGTCTCTTACTACAATTTGCAGTACCAATTTTAGAAGCATTAGATGGAAAGAGGCATTCCCTGGCCTAAACCTTTCAGTGAGGTTGGATGCATAGAATTTCTTCATAGGACCAGTAGTTTTGTTTGTTGGCATTTATTCTTTTATAAGTGTTTTGTGTATTTTCTTAAAAAAACGAACGAACGTAGTGACCAAATTCCATCAGAGTGCTTCTTTTTGCATTTTGGCAAATAAGTTTAAATACCTGCTATGAAAGAGCATCAAGCCCATCATTGCTAAAGCATCCTTTTGAAATTGCTTTCCCACTCGCAGTCTTTGACTATAAGGACTGTCTTCTCTAAATTTCCTCTTCTGCATATTTGTTTCATTGACTCAGAAAGTACCAAAGCCAGTGGGGATTGGATTTTGACCTCCCATATTACCCTGATAACAGGGATGTATTTGTCACTTTGACATTTTAGTGTACTTTTTTCTCATGAAATAACTTATGTCCACAGAACATCCTGACTTATTAAGGCGAGAACAAACAGCTTGAGCAGGTGCTTTTCGCCTTGGAGCAAAACTCACCTCCTGGTGTGTCCATACCTTGATTCAATCCATTGTTGATTTCAAGTGTTCTTGTTTATGAAACCTTAGTGATGTAGGGACATATTGCCACATGCCTTTTATCTGTCTTGATGGGGACTTGGTCTTTTTAACAGCATGTAGGGGCCACAGGCAGCTCAGAGATATTTTGAGCACCATGCTGTTTTATCCAGATTGTACTTCACGTGTTGGTGGATGTGTGCATATATTGATCTGTCTTCAGGCTCAGAACACGCACATACAGATCCTGTAGATGAAAAGCTATTGATTTATGCGCGCTTTTGTTCTTTCAGGCCCAAGAAACCTATGAGAAAGCAATGGAAAAGGCCAAAAAAGAACATGAAAGGAGCAACGCATCTCCAGCAGTTTTTCCCGAATATCAGTTGTGGGAGGACCACTGGATCCGGTGAGTGTAAATTCTGTCTGTTCTTTTCTTCACCTTTCTGATAACTTTATTATTGCTGCTGCTTGTTTTGTTTAGGTGAAAAAATTAAACAGAGCTGTGGTTTATGCTAAGGCTAAATACACAGGTCAGATAATTCTCGTCCAATGCGTGTACAGTGCTCGTTCAACGTCGTTCATCGATCCACCAGGACGATCAGTCGTAATACAAGTGGAGGGGAGAGGGTGCAGCAGGTGCCGATCGCTCGTCCTCCCCTCTCCATAGAGCAGAACAGCACTTGTGCATGCATCTTTCATGATCCTTTCCAGTGACAAAAAAACTAATGTGTACGTAGCCTAAGAGATTTATATAGGAAATATATTTAAAGAATAACATAAATTCCCATTGAATTTAACTTTTCTGTACACATGGGGAACGGGCAATAAAGTCAGTTATATTCTTAGAAGTATTTGTTTAGCATGTATAATTGTATCATCCACCGATGGAAGTTTCTGGGTTACAGGAGATAAAACACTTTAACACCTTCTAATGATTAAATTGGGCCCAGTGGGAATAAATTCCATTCTTGCAGTAGCCCAAGAACAATGAGTGTCCATTCAGCCTGGAGATAATACATTTTCTGTTTGTGTGGTTCTTATCCGACATAGCTACAGCCACCAAGAATTTGCACAAGTGTGCTTATTTGTCTTTACAACTATGATGGGTCCTTTTTATGAGTCCGTACCCTATAGCAGCTTTAAAGTAATCATTAATAATCTGTAATGTGCTATGGAGTATTTTGGCTAAAGGTGTACACGGGGACTGAATCTCCACTAATCCTCTTCTGTCCCTAAATATAATAGATTATTGAACCCCATCCTCCGGGATGTTTTTAAAAAAACATTATAAATGATTAAGAATTCTAGAGATTAGTACTATAGATTAGTCTAGCATAGACTGTCTGCCTTTTGACTAGCTATGTTTAATTGAAGTTTTGTACAGTGCCCTCCAGTAAAGTTTGTGTTCCTGCTCGAATCCTTGAGTAAGTTTATATATAAAACTTTTATTCTCAAATTGTACATTTTCAGTGTAGTTTTGGTTATAGACTGTGCTTGTGAAACCATGCAGGCTGTTATTAGGAAATATCCAATGAGAAATATTTTTGGCTGTTTTTAGTGATATATTGTTGTATATACTGTATAGTAATTACATTGTGCAGGACTTGCTTGCTGTGTTCACATAGAGGCATCAATTCCATTTTTATGCCATTTCTCTAGATGCTCTAAAGAGCTGAACCAGTGGGAGGCCTTGACAGACTACGGACAATCAAAAGGCCACATCAATCCCTACCTTGTGCTGGAGTGTTCTTGGCGAGTGTCTAATTGGACAGCCATGAAAGAAGCCCTTGTACAGGTCAGACTTCTCCCTTATTCCTCTCTGAGTTATTTTCATAATACTTACCCTCCTTCTTACTTACAATGTTTGCACAAAGTCAGCATTACAGCTCATTTCACTGAGGCAATAAATGACTCTTAAGGGAATCTGTTTGATTTAGAACACAGCTGCATTTTCTGGCAACTAAAGCATATTGCAAATAAATGTTTTTTTTTTTTTTAATACTGCCATGTTTGCTCTGAAAGCAGGGTTGCTAACCTTTTTTTTTTTAAACATGATTTCTGTAATATGTTTTTTTTTCTTTCTAAATATTTTATTATTATGTACAAACTACCGTTAAATTAGTATATTGTTTCAAATTTGTTTTCTCATACTTTATTGCATTAAAAAGTGCATTTACAAACTAAGCACATTCGCATCAGTAGTGTTGGTCACACTTTAGTGTTAAACTAGAGAGTCATCATTTTGTTGTTTTATACGGCCTCTTAAGTGGATTTTAATTATAGTAGTTATTAAAGTAGTAAAGCAACTCTTATTACAATACTCGTTTTATCTACTGCGCTGTTACCACTCATCCTGCACAATTTTTTTTTCCTGTGTTGAATGATCCCTGATATCATTAAACATGTGAGTGCAGAACATTATTGGAATGGTGCATCAAGTCACTGTGGTCTCTGGAAGAGGCTGCAGTGGATAGTGCTGGCATGATGTGTGACCCTATTCTCTTTGGCATTTAGTACCTTGGGTGTCAAAGGCAAGCTAGCCCACTCTTCCTCACCCAGTACACAGGTCAAGCGTGCAAAGTGTGAAACCCTAATAACCAGAATTCATACTACAAAGAGACAAAGCTGTACGGTACATGTTTTACTACTAGGGGCAGAGGTCATGTTGTCCTTTTATGTTGCATGGCACAGAGACAACTAATTTGCAACGGGAGGATTTTTTTTTTTTTTTTAAAGACATTCTATATAAGAGGTTTCTACTAATTTACTATTTCTATCATGATCTTGTGATTCTTTTGGCAATCTGAATTTCAGTGGCTCAACAATTGAGTTTTTGCACTCTTTTAGGTTGGTAGCTGATCTACCAGTGACAGTCGTGCTTAATGCACCTCTCTGAGCTTTACTACAAATCCCTAGGCTTGGTTACAAAGCACTACTGGAGAAGAAATCACTACCTACAAGTGTAATTCACGGGCTAAGCTACAAATGGCTAGGCTGATGCAAAGAATAATTTGCTAGCTACAAATCATTGTTAATTGGCATTATTGGTTAACCTTTGCTACCAACTGGTCTGTGTGTTTTAGACATCCCATTCACTTACATTTTTTACTTTGGTATAGATGTTGGCTCTTGGTGAATAGTTTGTGTCTTAGTCAGTGGCAGTGCATTTGTTATATTTAGCTTATATCTAACTGCATTAGAAAAACCACATCTGGAAATTCTGTCATTGTTCTTGCACCTAACACGCTGCTTTGTACAGCTCAATCAAAGAGGGTTGAAAGGTGATATTTTTGTGCTTTACAGCTTTCAGTTTCTGATAAATGTGACTAGCTAGATTCTAGTGTTCTGTGTTATATCAAAGCATATTCATGGTCCCTGTTTATACAAAATAACAAAGGCTTAATGGTAATGTACATCAGTATTGTAGGCCAACATCATTCCCAGCAATAATAGGGTGACTAAAGAATGGGCAATTAGGAACATCGTTGTACATTAGCAAGCTTTGAGTATGGGTAATTTGTGTTTTGAACTGCACATAATTCAGTTTTATATTCTTTTCTTTGAGTAAAAATGTTGGGCTACAACATTTAAAGGGTTGATCCATCCTCAATTCTTATTGTGGGACTGGTTTAGTTACCCACCAGAGCCTTTGTTTATTAACCTTCTGTACTTGTTATTAAGGGGTCTTAATTGCTGTATCTCTGTTTTACGTTTTTCCCATTACATTATGGAGAATGTGGACAAGCGAGAATCCATCTCAAACAGACAGAAGGGGGGAACTTTTGATAATATGGGAGACTTATGAAGACACAGGGCCAAGAGCTCTAGTGAACCTCTGGCTAGGCTATGGGCACTGAAATATTTGCATGTTTTTAAGTGGTAGCTTTTTTTAAAGTTAGTTGCTCATTGTTGTCTGTAGCCGCAGCAATTTAAAAAAAATGCTCTCAGCAAAAGCATTGCAGTCATCTAAATTGTTCTCTCTGCAGCTCCTCTTGCTCCCTCCAACCAGCAGTGACGCTACAGCCTTTCAGATTTCTAATTTAAATACAAAGCAGCGGCTTTAATTAGAGGAGTAGGCTGAGCTGCCTAAACTTGAACTACTTCATTGCTTTTGCTGTGATCCTGGAGAATGAATTTTTGCAGTGTTTGCAGTGAGGGCCTCTAAGCTTGTTATCCACCTAGTAAAATACGTGCAAGTACTTGATTGTCCACACATGAATGCAGGATCATTTTTTCATCTTTACATGAACTTATAAAAGAAAACTATAATGGTTTTGATTGGAGATTAGGGTAATGTGTTAAATGAGCAGAAACGGGCAATCCCAAGGATATGAATGAATTTGGCAAAGGCCAAATTGTTATGGCCAAATGGCTGGGGCAGAGCATCCTTAAAACAGGCAGTCTTATGGCATATGGCAGTCAGTCTTGTGTTCCCAGTGGCTAGTGCCTACTAAAAGTGATCCAAGAAAGGACAACCAGAGAAGCAATGACAGGATCATGGTCACTCAAGGCTCATTGGAGGGTGTATGCTAGCTGGCATGGTCCAGTCATTCAGAAAAGCTACTGCGGCACTAATTGCAGAGATTATGTATTCTAGCTATGGGAAATAGTAAACACCGTTCATTGCATCTTGCTGCAGATTAGTCAACATTACATTGTTTTCCCGTCATCTATTAGGTGTCATGGGCATGCGAACTGGACCATGGAGCAATGGAAGATGACCTTGTCTAATGTAGCATGTTTCCTTTTAAGTCATCTGGCTGGTTGTATGCAGTGATTTAACTGGAGAACAGATAGCAACAGGATGTAATACGGGGAGAAGACAATGTGAACCAAAGGATACTCCGCTAATGTTTTGGTGGCAATTTCCACATGACACCTGGAGAGGTAGTGGCACAAAGGGGGCTTCCAAAGTATAACACAGGACACACATGTACCTGGCCATTCACATGATCTAAAATAAAGCATGGTCCATCAGATCAGGCCATCCTTTTCATTTCCCCACGGTCCAGTTCTGGAGCTTACTGACCTGTTGTAGGAATTTGTAACAGTGCACATGGTCTAACCATCACAATCTAGCTCTTTAAAAAAAAAAAAAAAGTCACTTACATCTATTTGACCATTTTCACACCATAACACCTCGATTTGAGGAACTTTTCATTGAGAGTGTTCATTTACTGCATAGCAAATATTTCCCACCTCTCAACAGGTGCCATTGTAACAAAATAATGTTTTTAAATTAACCTGTCAGTTTTTTTTTACCAATACATATACTCATTTTTTATGTAAAGGACCCTTTTAAAACAGAAATTAACTGTAAATGTCTTTGGGAAATAATGAACACATTGTGTAGGTTACATTATTTCCTGGTTAGTCAGACAAGTAGATGTCTTTTACATTTGGTGCCTAATTTTAGAGATGAAAAGAGAACTGATCACATCTGACAGATAGTGCCAGTGATGGCTCACAAGTTGAGCAGAGGTGACAGCCACCAGTATCTGCAGGCACGGCCCTGTAGTAAAAGATCGTTTCTGTAATGAGGCATGTCCTAATAGACTTTATGGGTAAAAATTTGCTGCTACAGCTTATATCCTTCTTTATGGAATATTGGATTTTTTTGGAATGTCAAGGAAATGTTTGCAAAATTTAATGGAAATCCTTTATTTACTTTTTGTTGAAGTTGTATTGCTTATCTTAAAAAGGGGACTGGACAAATCTTCATGAAAAATATTTGAACAAACAAAATTGTGTGTGTGTATGCATAATAGACTTAAATGTATATCCACCAAAGGATTCTGTTGGCATACTACCCAAATCAATATACTTCTAGCTGTGTTCCTCCTATTAGAAAAAACATTTTCTTTTTATTAGTTTATACCTGATATACTATAATAAATTATATATATATATATATATATATATATATATATATATAAAGCTTATATTAGATTTTAAGCTTATCGTTGAAAATAAAATGTTTGCATGCGAGCATAATGGAGGAACGTTGCTCTATTTGCACCTGCCACCTAAAGAAATAGAACTACTGGTCAAATGATCAGTCCAGCCCAGACTTTACATATAGAGGGACAGACAAAAACTTCAACATAGTTTATCCCACACACCTTACACACCTTAGACGTCTGATTACAGTTGCCACTGAATTAATCTTGTTAGCGTTAGGTTGAGATCTGACCCTTTCCTGTCCTAATTTTCAGGCTTTTTCCAGTCTTTCTTTTCTTTAAATTAAGTAACAAAGACATCAGTCTTTTTGTTTTTCCTGATTAAATGCTTAGTCGCTGTTTGACTTTGCTTGTGTTGTACATTGCACTTGGCCTGCCATACGACGTCATTCTTTTCTCCACAGGGAGGAGAACGACAGGCGTTCTTCACCGCAAGCCGCCCCTGTTGTCTAGCAAGCAAGACATTTAAAACATTTATTCTGTGTAACCTGATGTTTGTGTTGTAATTGCTTCTCTTTCATTTGATCCTTAGCAATGTCATGGAATCTTGAAATAGATTGTGTGTTTACCTGATTCAGAGTAAACCTTTAGAGATAGAAGTAGGCGTTAATATTTTATATAACTCAATGTTTCCTTGTTGAATGCACAGGTTTGCCTGAATAGATGTAATGGTGTACAAATGATAAGGATTTAGTGCTCCGGTAGTGCACAATGCAGCAACCTATGGCAGTGAGATTTTATTCTATTTCTGACATCTGTAAAATAAAATATTACTGCTTTGGCTACACTATTCAGTCTATTTGGTATGTAAAATTCTAGCCGCAAGCATTTTTTTTAAAATTTGAATGAGGATTGAATCCTCTTTCAGGTTTATAATGCTGCCTTTGAGCCTATTTGGGAGGTTAACGCTGACTTTTTGTTTTGCTACCCTTTGTCCAAGGATAAAAAAGAAGTGAATATCACAATATATTTGTCGCTGGAACATTGTCTGTACAGCTCTTGTTCAATTCTACGATCTCTGGAAATATTGTCTAACAATTGTTTCCAGGAACATTTTTAGGGATCTCTAATTCAAACTGCTAAGCTGAAATCCCAAAACCATACCTAAAAATGTACATTTTATTTTTTTGCTGGGGGTAACCGAAAAAAGTGGAAACCACTTCTGAAAATCTGAAACCAACATTTAATTAAAGACACGTTGAGCTACCTATTAGTGCTTTTTTGCTGTAATATTTAATTCATAATAATAATATAACTTTTTAAATTTTATCCCTAGGTGGAACTGAGTTGTCCAAAAGAGATGGCATGGAAAGTGAACATGTACCGTGGCTACCTGGCAATTTGCCATCCAGAGGAACAGCAACTGAATTACATTGAGCGTCTGGTTGAAATGGCTAGCAGCTTAGCCATCCGAGAATGGAGAAGACTTCCATATGTCGTCTCTCATGTTCATACACCATTATTACAGGTAAGGTAGTGTTTGGACATTTTACGCTTAAATGTAGATGGTCCAAAATTTGATGCCATGCAGATTTAGTATGTTGGGTAAAATTTAAAGTCTTCTGTTTCTAAAGAAATAATAGGAAGGACCTTTGTTCCCCCTGCTTGAAAGATTCTGCATCTCAGCCTTTTATTCTGATGACGAAGTTCCTCATTATTTTGAGTTGAACAGGAATAAAGGAGAAATGTGCCAACAGAGACCAGTGTTCAACCCAGAATTTTTTTTATCCCGGTCGGAAGAAATTGTAGGCGGGTGGCAGCCCTTGTATTGCCCAAAAACAGCTGGCGGTCCCTGAGTAGTGCCTGGCTAAAAGAGACTGGGAAGAACACTAGAGTTGCTTGTTCTAGTGACAGCTGTTTGGAGGTTGTCCCTCACTTTGCGGAATATACTTTTATGTATAGCACAGAAGGTAAAAGGAATTTTTTTCAGTGGATCACTGATTTTTTTTTTCCCCCCATTTATTTTTTATTTAAAACAGTGGTTTAGATATGCGCCCATTTAGACTTGTTCATAAATGCAATGCTTTCTAAGGGACACAACTTAATGCAGTATGCTGCAGTGTCATTCATTTATTATGGTTTCTTGAAGCAAGTTAGGAGTAGCAGGAAATCCACCACAATTGAAAAAAGAGGCAAATATCTGCTGTGAGACTGTGCTGATTACATGTGTTATATACGCTTATCTTTTCCTCATATAAGTTCACATATACATGCTGCTTTAGGAACATCTCAACACAAGGATTAAAGACAATGAATGACAAAAGTACAAAGTGAACTGTGAGTTTGCAGCTGCAGTAATTACTTTTTTTAATATCAGATAGTGTGTGATTAAATACCTGCAAGAAAATTAAATTTACATGATGAATGGTAGAAGAAAGGAGGTTAAGGTATTGTGCGAGCTGATATGGCGATAATTGTAAAAAATTTTTACTTTGCTTAATTTATTTTGTTTCAGGAGATTTGACTTTGTAAATGTGAGCTGGGGTTCCAGGCATTTATCTTATTTAGCTGATTAGCAGCAAATACAATCGTTATCTATCTTCCTTCTCTTTTCCAGAACCAAAGTGAAAGCCTATTCAGTGCACATGTTAATAGAACATCACCTCAATTAATGTTAATAGAACATCATCCAATATTATTGTACAATCTGCCGTCCTATAGAGACATTTCTTACTCTGACATCACAAGCCTAGTGACATCACTAGGCTTGATAAATTCTTGCATAGCCAGCTACTCTGCTAAAACAGTGGCATTGAAATCTGGCAAAAAATTCTAGTGAAGCAAGTATTGCGGGTTGATTGGGCAGAGGTCTTTGATCAAGTAGGCAAGGCTTAACATCGTTTTGGGATTTCGGTGCAGTAGGAGGTCACTTAAAAAAAAATCTTAAATCTGAGATCATGTGTGAAAAGTGCATGCATGCAGCTGTTCCAAATAGCTGCTAAGTTTTAGTTATTGATTCAAATTGCTGTCATACTTTGTTTTCACCTAATTTGTTTTGATCTAGCCCCAAAGAAAAGCAATTCTTTATGGGTATTGGGGAACCATTACCATTCATCTAAGTCCCTTAAGGGTACTTACAGTGGAATGTTTCTAACACTCTTGGGCCAATGTTAGAGGAATTTAATTAACCATTATGCGTTTGATTGTGGGAGAAATCCAAAGTTACTGTAGTAAACCAGTACAAGAACATTAAAACTAATGTTTACTGATGCAATGAATGAGCAATCTCATTTGGGTCCTCCTTTTAATCGGACAAGCTATCTTAATTGGGCCTTCTCTTGATTATATGAGCAATCTCAATGGCAGCCTCTTCTTAGATGAGTAGTCTCAGCGTGGAACCTCCCTTGTGTGATGTGTAAACTAATGACTCTTCTTCATTTCAAGCAACAGCTTCGCCACTCCAATTTTCGTCCAGATTGATAAACTACTTCTACGTAAAATGAAGAATTTTTAGCAATATGGATAAAGTTTAGTGTATGCATGTTTTCCTGGAAACAAATGTTATGGTTTTACAATCTTTATCTGTTACTTTCAGGCGGCACAGCAGATCATTGAGCTTCAAGAAGCTGCTCAGATTAATGCAGGCCTACAACCCTCCAACCTAGGGAGGAACAACAGTCTCCATGACATGAAAACTGTGGTGAAAACCTGGCGGAACAGACTGCCAATTGTTTCAGATGACTTGTCCCATTGGAGCAGTATCTTCATGTGGAGGCAGCACCATTACCAAGGTGCGTACAGCATAGGGTCAAAGACATGTAGAGTTTAGTATTAGTATTTGTAGTGAGCATGAGTAGCTGAGAAAGAGTCTGTGTTCATTAAAAAGCTGCTGCAAATGGCCTATATTCTTCAGGACAAAAATGCAGCCTAAAGGTGTTTAGCAACTGCTAGGAAAGCTTTCTTTAAACTTGCGTGCCATCCTTTGCTACATATTTTCTGAACTTAATAAGCCAGCTGTGTTTAAAAGCCATGCCTGAAAAAACAACTTACCGCCCTGGTCATAAGAATTGCCAATTCCAAGGTGCAGTGATGTCACTATTAGTCCATAACCTTCATAATTTCATGATTTTCTCAAATTAGTTTGTGATAGGGAAAGTTGCAGATAAGTAAATTGTGCACTAAACAGTACTACAGGTTTTTATTGCATAGAATTGCAAATATATCTAAAACCACCCTGCAACACCATTGTGAGCTTTAAAAAAAATTTGTGTAGTTAATCTTAAATGAATGCTTCAGGTGTATGGTATGTTGTTTAGGAACAGTAATTCACTGACCAAAGACAAGAAGGATGTAAAGGGTAGACTGACCTAGCATTAGAGCTCTGATAATACAGTGCACCAGTAGACAAAATATTTTACTTCATTATGATTTCAATGGCTAGAAATATTGTCTTTATATGTTGCAAATTCTTGAAATATTACTGTATATTTTTCAATTACTCCAATGTATGAATGAATTGCTCACGGTAACGTATTGTTTTCTGATAGCTATAGTGAATGCATATGACAACAGCACTCAACATGATCCAAGCTCCAACAATGCAATGCTGGGTGTGCACGCTTCAGCCTCTGCTATCATCCAGTATGGGAAGATTGCCAGAAAACAAGGACTGGTTAATGTGGCACTGGACATTCTGAGCCGCATTCACACCATCCCCACTGTGCCTATTGTAGACTGTTTCCAAAAGATCAGACAACAGGTCAAATGTTATCTTCAACTGGCTGGAGTCATGGGGAAGAATGAATGTATGCAGGTAAGCTTTTGATGTTGGGGAGTACAGCGACAGGTCACACATACTATACATTTATTTGCACACTTCACACTGGTTGAGAGAACATTTTTGTAACATGTAATCTCCACAACATAGACATAGACCAAAATACAAAAAAAAAAATCTCAGGAGGTTTTCATTCCTAACCAAGCTTGTCCAATGATAGTTTACCAATCTTTCATAGAATTGTACATATATTTACCAGATAAAATGCTCTTGAGCACAAGCAAAATGAAAAAAAAAATAGTTTGATCATTTTTAGAAGATAAAAGAATAACACAGTGGAGAGCCTTTGATATCCTGCCATTAGAAGATTAGTTTAAGTGGATAAACAACCCCACAGGTTTATCGGTTCCTGAGCTAGACAGTAGCAGAAGCAGGGTCAGATGATGGAGTGAGCAGAGTCAGTAGGGAGCAATGATAAAAAAAAACAAAAAGGCAATTACCAAAGCCTGAAGTGTTAATTTGACAAGCCTGGTTTAACCTTGTGCAAGGAACCATTAGCTGCAGTGTTTTCTCTGTAGGACACTGTCCCATTTCATGGAATAATTTCCTGGGAGCTTTGCAAGTACATTTTGTAAGATAATGCTTGACTGAAATGCCTAAGCCCCAAACCGTTTATTAACGATAGGTCTTGTGGAAATGACAGTAAAATCCTAGAGGGTTTTCTGCTTCTTTTTTTCACTTATTAAAAGAAGGGAAATATATCACTAAGATATATCACTGCATTTAAATAAAAGGATAGAGATATGAACACTAAGGTTCTGACAAGATCAACAGATGTTTTCTGTACTTTAAAAAAAAAAAAAAAAGTTTATAGCAAAATAAGTTTGACCAAAATTTTGCACAGTCTGGGACTAGTAAGCTAAAATCTTATATATTTTTGTTCTTGGTTATTTATGTTTTATACCAATAGTGTTAGGTGGTATTTTAATTTTAAAATGCAACTTTTGTGTTAAGTGTTTTCTTTTCTCTTCAATACAGGGTCTGGAGGTGATTGAATCAACCAACTTGAAATACTTTACAAAAGAGATGACTGCTGAGTTCTACGCATTGAAGGGAATGTTTTTGGCTCAGATTAATAAGTGCGTATACAACTAATTGTTAAATGGAAGGTTCTCTTAAAGTAAATTGTTTCTGCACATGATGACATGATAAAAATTGCATAAGAAGATGTTACCTGCTATACTCTCCATTTTTTTTTTTTTTTGTCCATCAATGTGATTGGCAGCTTGAAGGACTAATAAGGTGGTTACACCGGTTTAAATTGGCAGCGCTGTTCTCAAAGTTTACAAACTTCCAGATAAATTTAGTTGTCATATCTATTCATTTTGACATAGATTTGTCACCGAAAACCCTTATGACTATGCATTTTGTATCAGAGGCTCAGTTTGCACCACTGATGGGTGTAATAGGTGTACATTTATGCAAGTGTGTGTGTGTGTATATATGTATATATATATATATATATATATATATATGTGTGTGTGTGTGTGTCTATTTCTATATGTATATATGTGTTTCTTTTTATATGTAGGTTGTGCTCCCTGTTTAGGAGTATCATTTCAATTATATTCAGTATAATGTTATATTGTATTAGGAAAAAGCACCTTTTGTATCCCTTTTACATGTATCTGCTTCTTTTTTGCAAGAAGATTTTTTTGCTAGTAGCGCTTCTATTTCCGTTGCCAATGTAGTTCTATTAGTGTTTAAAAATAAAGATGCTTCCAAAACTAATTAATGAATCCTGGTATTGCCCCTTGAAATGAAGTGCTACTAGTAGGATATGTTAGGTTTGTTCTAAGAAAACTCAAAAGTTAATGAATGTTAAAAGTGCTCATGTTCTTTATGCAGTTAAACTGAACCACAGAAGTGGGACCTGCTTTAATAAAGTATCACCCAGATGACCTACATATAAATATTTTCAGTTTTATTGAAGTTTACCTTTAAATTACCTTTTTGAGCATACATTCTTAAGAAAGGCTGCACACGACAATCCTGTAAAGGTCAGCTATGGCCGCCCATTTTTCTTTACCACCTAGTTTGTGAACAAGGTGATGGCACAAGTATGAAGAAAGTCATCAGAGGTGTCAGTGTGATAGATCACTCAGGCGAGGACAAAGAAAGGGAAGGCTTTGTGACAAATCTGGTTAGAAAGAGAAAGTGTTGATAAAGTGACTCATTTATCACCCTGCTCCCTCAGTAATAGCACTGCTGAACTTCCCAGTTCATGAGCGAGCAAGGTGTTTTCTCTTCCTTCCTTCTCTAATTTCCCCTTCTCTAAAGCAAGGAAAGAAATTGGTTCTGCTATATTAGGGCTAATTAGCTTTTTAATAGACTTGCTGTCAGCTAAAGTTATTAGCTTATGCATCATGCTTTCTTAAGTACTGGTAACAGCACAGGAAGGGGGAAGGTTTGTTCTGTAATATGCTGTTTCAGCCTGCCATCAAATAAACTGTGGACCTCACCTGTGATGTCACCAATGCTCCATTATTGGTGCATTTGTGATACATTGAAGCTTAGGACATTTTATTGACATAAAGCAAATTAGATCAATCAGTTAACTGCATCACTTTTTTGGGGTCTAGCCAGAGAGTTGTTTACTTGTTGATTAGAACAAATAGAGTGGTTTGGAATTTAGAAAGCTTCACAGGCCAGGAAAATGTTCCCACCATAATCTTCCCTGGCTGTTTTACTGCATGCTGGAGAAAGATAGGCTCTAGAGTGGCTTGTAAACATGGATACGCTCTGGTGGTGATGCTTGGAGACATACTGAATCTTAGATCTGCCTACCTATCAAATATTTTGGGGAGATCAGTGGGAAGAAAACATGGAGCACTTTTTTCTTAACTCCTCTTCAGTTGTTGGGAATAATTTAAACCTATTCAAATTGATCTCTATTTAATTGCCTTGTTTCTGTTCTGGTTCCTGTTTTTTCCAAAATCTGCCCCTTTTCAGGCCTTATAGTTAAGCAGTAGCTGCACTTTGTCACTTTTTGCAGTCCAGTCCTCCTACCTATTTTTTTCTCTCCTATTGCCCAGCATATGTCATTGAATTTAATTATAAATAATCAACTATGATAACACTAATGATGTCCTAAGCAGATCAGGGACCTGCCATATATAGATCTCTCCACTAGAGTTTGTGTGATATAGTAAGAATTCAATAAGATGGAGACAGACCACCCATGATAATGGGTCTATTGTGGGTGAAGAGAACCTTTAAAGGATAAGTGCTGATTATGTATTTATAGCTAAATATGCTTCCTCTAGGCCCTTTATACACATATTACCAAAAATACTAACCTTTTTGTGCAGAAGCCTTTCTACATTGGTCAGCAATCAAGTTTTGGAAAGTCATGATAGAGGCCAGAATAAATTACAGACTGAGACTGCAGATTGCATGGGCACCATATCAACATTTGGGTTTTAAAAGAAACCCAGTTGCTGAATTGGCTTCTGCATCTGAATGTGAGTTTTTTTGTGTCTAAAAGGATGTGGAAGGCCTGAAAGGACCATTTCTATTTTAGGAAGTAATTCTGGAACTATTCTTTTTAGCAGTTTGTAGAGAAGACAAAATATCTAAACATATCGTAGGCCCTGGTTTCTGGGTTCCAGTCTGAAGCTAATAATAAGATATTGTTGTATTAAATGAGCTCTATACATTAGCCAGTGTGTTTGTTTACCACAATCCTCCTTGTAATAATTCTTCATTTAGAGAATAAATATGCAAATACATATTTGTGGAAATAATTAGTCAAGATTCATAAATGAGTTAGTAATGGTCCAATTAATCAGTTATAAATGCAAACTTTGACGAACATTAAAACGTTTCTTAGTACTTACGGCCCCTTGATATAGCTGGAAGCGCATTAGTAATGCAACATTGTAATGATGTTTAAATGAGCCTGTATGCCTCAAACTTTCATGTGTGGGTTATTTTAATCATAATATCTGGTGGTTTTATCACTTATTCTAAATGTGGCTCAATATATGTATGGCCATAATGGGAAAAATGTGTTTGTTTTTTTTTTAAGGTCTGAAGATGCAAACAAGGCTTTTTCAGCCGCAGTGCAGATGCATGATGTCTTGGTCAAAGCATGGGCAATGTGGGGTGACTACCTAGAGAACATTTTTGTGAAAGAACGCCAGCTGCACCTAGGTGTGTCCGCTATTACCTGCTACCTTCATGCATGTCGCCATCAGAATGAGAGCAAGTCCAGAAAGTATTTAGCAAAGGTACGTGGCATCACGTATTCGTGATCTGCTTTTCTTTATTTCTTGTGAGTATAGTTATTACTGTTCATAATTAAAGAGCAGTTTGGATCTAAAAAAAACACCTTCTACATTCTTTTGGAACCATATAAGAATAATTTACATATAACCTTTTTTCGTAGATTTTAAAACACTTTTGTTTTTTGTTTTTTTTGTTTTTTTATATATTGTCCCCTGATTCAAGGGGCAATAGTGGTTTCATGTGCGTCACATTATGTCATAAAATACTATAGTATGAGATGTCAGTCAGAAATGTGGCTAAACCCTGCTATCTGTTTTGTTATGTGCAAGTATGCACACCATATTTGCACATTATGGCCTTTTACTTGCCAGAGTTTCCCATCCAGCCACCTTTTTAATTCAGCCATCTGCACAATTTGACCCAGTCTTTCTTCCAAGTTTCACATCTTCAGCCATCCTTATAGTGATGGTGTTACTTTGACGCATTGGCACTAAAGCCATTTTGAGGGCACACTGAGCTGTGCATTCAAGGTTTGATGTACCTTTAAAAAAACCTCTGCTGCTTTTCTTACAGAAGAGACTTACATAGTGTAAAAAAGGTTGTCCACCAACACTGTTTTTCCCAATGCTTTTGTACAACTAGTAAACTGATATTGAATATTATTGAATATAATATTGAAACATTCTTCACTTTTAGGTTAAGATACATTTATTTTGTTTTTAAGTTTACTTTATAGAAAGTTTGTTCTAATTCCAGGTACTCTGGCTCCTGAGCTTTGACGATGACAAGAACACACTGGCAGATGCTGTGGACAAGTACTGCATCGGAGTTCCACCTATCCAGTGGTTGGCATGGATCCCACAACTGCTCACCTGTCTAGTAGGCTCAGAAGGCAAACTCCTTCTGAATCTTATAAGCCAGGTAAGCTGTTCTGATGTTACATCAAATCAGTTATGCATTATGTTTCTAGCCCTGTTTCACTAAAAGGAGAGCTGCCCTAAATTGGAAAATGCTTTAAAACTCAATTCCAGGTAGGTATGAAACAAACACAATTATGTTTACTTATTTACTATTTAACAATTTGACAGGTAAATAGTTCACAGATAAGTATATTAGTCTAAATGTCAAATATAAGCACTTCCTCCTGATGGAAGTTTTATGTTGCAAGTGAGGTACATGGAAATTTCACCCTAAACTTTCCTTTTTTCTGTGCCTACTTACTTTTTAACATACTTATTTTTTTTTTCTTTTTTGCATAAACTAGTTCTTTATTTGGGAAAAAACTGTTATGTCCTTAAACTGAGATGTCCCTAAAAAGTGTTCCTATTGTAGGATTTTTCTTACCTATTGATTTGATGGCAACGCAGTGTTGAAGTTCAACTTATTTTGTGTTAATGACAGTGGTCACCATATGTTAGGCTAAAAACAACCTAAAATATTCATAGCTGGCATCAGGTTGAAATGAAAAGATAATTTTTAATCACCTCAAATACCAGAATGACTTATACTGCAGTGATGTGTTCTGTACATTTTTAGCAAGCAGAGTTTTCTGTTAATGAACAATTTTCTCGGCATGGGAGAAGCTGCAAGTTGCTATCAATAAATTATTTCCCAGTGTGTGTGGGTACGTTAATACAACCACTGTGCTGTATTTGGCATGTGATATTTCATATGACACATGAATCTTGAAGCCATATATTTTGTGTGTTCAGAATGCGGAGCTT
>NC_092864.1:24042265-24058954 GCF_032062135.1 Pyxicephalus adspersus | reverse complement strand
TGTTCCAAAGGCTTTAGTGTTTTCTGTCTGGAAAGCACTGGGGATGACTTTCTTTTGACTTTCCTTCCTTTTTATGGTGTTATTTTTGGTTTAATTTGTTTTTTTATTTTAACCTGAAATCTCCATTAGCTACTGTATTTGCCAGATAATTCTTTGCATGAATTGTACAATATGTGCTTCTGCCCTTTGCAGTCTCCACATATTAAATACTCATTATAGCTGCAGTTTTTACAACCAGGCTGCCATTTTGATTAAATGCATCATCACAACTGGTTCCATTACTGTCCGTTTTGTCCACAACATTTTGAACACATCTATGTGGTTCAGCCTCACCAAGGTTCTGGTGTCTATGTGGATATTTTAGATATTTTTAATAATCCATGATCTGCCAAGTTTGCCAATTAAGGCGTAACTAAACCCAAGTTAGAGGAAAGTCCCAAATGTTCTTGAAAATGTCTTTAAAATTTCGGGGCTGTTAATTTGTTTTGAACCTGCTGTCATTGTACCATAATATACAATGACCGCAAAAAAAGTCTTTCCAGGAATTTAGCCATACATTGCACTCTATTTGCTCAGTACAGCGCATCACAATGCATGCTATGTCTGTTTAATGTGCTGTACTGCAGGTCTGTTGGCAGCTACTGTACAAACATTAAGTGTGTGTAAAGTCTAAAAGTGTAAAGTCTAAAACATTACCTAACATGTAAAGTGAATCTTTCTCGAGGAGTGGGCATTGTTGATCCTTCCAAAAATGCTAGTTTTCTGGCTGTCTAAATTTATTATCCTGAGCCATCAACCTGGAACAAGTAATTAACAATAACCTGGAACAAGTAATTAACAAGTAAATAACAATATATTACTTTCAGCATGGATTTCCCCTAAATAAAACCTGATTTAGTTTTGCATTTATCTTCTTTTTAGTCATGCCTACTTTTATTTTTATTTATTTATTTTTGTACTGAGGGAGGGAATGCACAATATTTTGTTGGTCAATGCAGAAATGTGCACTGCCCTCTCTAGCTCCGGGGTCATTTCTCTGAGTTCCTAGCATTAATTTGGGGGCTTCTCTTTATGTACTTGCCCTATGTACACACCAAATTAGCCAACCGGCATGTTATTTACCTATTGAACCTTTGTTTGTATTTAATGGAACAAATGGGAGTGTGTACCAGGCCAATTTCGATGTTATCTCTTTACATTAATGGCAATCTACTATTTTTATGGTGAGGATTTGTTTCCTTCCCCTAGAGTGAATAGAGAAACCGTCATTGAGTGTGAATCCTGCCCTTTTCATTATGCCACTGGTTACCATGGAAACACTGTCCTTGTTATAAATTACACTTTCGCGTCCTGCCTCACGAGTGACATGATTTGTGCATATTTTATGAAGCCTTGTTAGGAGAATGGCGCTTATGACAAAACGTTCCACCACAAGGTGGTTTAACTTCATCAGCATATGAACAAGGCACCTTAACCCCTCTCTTGCCTGACGTTTCCATGCTGGGTGAGAATGCAGGAAAGGAAATTACAGATTTCAGTATGTTCTGAGACCATGCAAAAGTGTCAATTGCCATATTGTAATTTGTGTATCAAAAGCAAAACACTTTTTCCAGTTTTAGCTAAAGCAGAAAAGTTTGAAGCAGATTATGTTTTTATTACTGTCTATATTGGCAGGAAGTTTTAAAGTATGTTCTTCTGCGACCATTGTCTTTTGCACATAAAGGGGAACAGGAATAATGGTGAACCTTTGCAGTGGTGACACTGCACATGTAATAATGGGGTTTTTCTTTGTTTTGAGAGAATACTTGATGTGTCTGCAGTACAGAAAGTATGAGAAAAAAGTCAAGGGTATTGATCCTAATCTATCCAAAACTGAATACGTTTTGGCTTCAGTTAAATATTTGATTGCATTTGTTTTTGCCCAAAGAGAATAAAAGTAGCTGTTTGTTTTCCAACTATTTTTATCTGTAATCAAAATCCCTGGCCCGGTGCAGAGGGAGCACCAGGCGCCGCCATTTTCTCTCTTCTTCCTGGTTCTTCTTCCTAGTTCACCCAATCTCGCACTGATCAATGAGATCTGCAATTTTTTTCCCTATTGATGAAAGGGCTGCTTCTGCGCATGCCCAAGATGCTCGGGCATGCGCAGAAGGAGTAGCCAAGAGCCTCCCTGGATGCGTGACGTAGGTATCCCTGGAGGCTCTCCGCTCCCATTCATTCTTGATCTCCTGGGCAATCGAGATTTAGGGGGTGGTGCTGCACCTTTTTTTTTTTTTTTTTTTTTTTATAAACAAAACACAAACAGACATTTTACTTTACATAAAAGGGTAGACAACCCTTTTACTTAAAGTGAAAATTCTGAATTTAGGAACGCTTTAAGATTGGACAGCTAGTTTTGTGATCCAGTTAGTTGACCTTACTAAATAAAGCAATAAGATGGTATTTTTATACTTTCGAACAAGCTGAATATTTGAAGTAATGGCACATCATACTTCATTATCTCCTTTAAACAACAATTTGGAGAATAAATTATGGATCACATATAGTTAATAGGCATACAAGAGCATACCACGCCTTGAATAAAGACATTTTCTACCCTATTGACTCCTTTCACCAAAAGAGATGTCATTGTATTAAAATGAATCTACATATGCCTCGTTAAGCAACAGATAAAATTAGATGGACAATCGCCTGACTAGATTGTGAAAAGTGTGGCTGGGTAAATCTTAGGAGCTAATGTAATATTTTTTCAAAGGCAAAATGCTGCATTACAGATATCTCATTTGTCACCGAGCAGCCATGGCGCTACTCTGGTAAGAGTGGTTTCTCTTTACACTAAAGATATTTTACGCCTTTGGTGGTTCAGTTATGCGGCGTAAAGTTACCCTCTAATGGGCACTGCCAACATGCACTACTTGGTACACTGGGAATTGTGGCCTCATTTATAGACTTGCTGGTGTCATTATGACTGCTGTTTTTTTTCATTAGCCGTTTGCTGCTATCTTGCTGTGCTGATCATATTATGCTGTCTCTTGATTTTATACGGAAAGATGATCGAAGGGAATGTTCTTTAATTGACCCTTAGCAAAAGGTGTTGAGAAAAAGTGCTGACAAGGCAAATTGGACACAGTTGCAGTCTGCCATGCTGAGAGATGACATTGGCTAACAGTTATATGCAACATGCTCTGTAATGATAGATGTTTTTTTCCTCTTTGTGATGGAGGTTGATATATTTTTAAGCCATATTTTTTTAGAGCTCTACAAAGCATGTTTGGAATTTCTGTGTATAATTATGTGGGTTTCAGAATCACTTTTAGAATTGTTTAAAGCCTTTAAATAGGATCAAAGGCATTTTGAAAACTTGGATCTTTAATATCTTAAGTTGTCCTTTAAAGGGTATCACTAAAACTCTGCATTTTTGTGTATTTTTCACCTAACTAGTTTCCCTTCCTCTGTTCATTTTTGCTAAGAACTGATATAGTGGCTTAAACAGGCCAAAATCCTTCAGAAAGGTGCCATCATTTAGTTAAGAAGCCTGTACCAGGCAAGTTTTCCTTACCTCAAAGTAGAAATGGCATTAAAGTCTGTTCTTTGTCTTGCTCAGGTTGGCAGAGTTTATCCTCAAGCTGTGTATTTTCCCATCCGGACTCTTTATTTAACGCTGAAGATCGAGCAGAGGGAGCGTTACAAGAGTGGTGAGTCTTACGCTTAAGAGAATCAAATCTCTTGATTTTTACACATTTATTGCACCAGGGAAGGAAGTAATTTCATGGTTCCTTTTTGTGTGCTGACACCGCGTATAGGAGAAAAGACTAGAAAATATGGTTTGCCACTAACTAAACATTTTTCTTCTGCAGCTTCTAAACAGGTTTTATATAAAATGGTCACAGAGTCTACCTCGCATTAGAAAACAATTTAATGCCGCTTTGTACGTTTGTGCACATTGAAATTGTTCACTGCTTCCTTTTTTCATACCTGTCTTGGACATGAATCCAGTCTTACTCTTCTTACTTTTAAGAGCCCTTGGCACCTACAGATTATAGGTCAGGCTATGATGCCTGCCATTTACCAAGCCATGTATTGGTCAAGCTTTCCCTAACAGACCTTGGATCTCTTTATACAGTAGACCAAAATCTTAACTAATTGTAATGACAGCTTTATACAAATCTCTGTGTATCAAAGAATGACCTGTTGGCGTGTGTTGTAAACAGGACCAGCCATCAACGGGTGCCTAGAACTTAAGGTGCGTACACACTTCCAATTTTTATCGTTCAAAACGAACGACGAACGATCGATTGGGCAAAAATCGTTCGTAAAAAAAGTAACCAACGACGCCGACGAGCGAGGAAAGTCGTTGGAAACGAACGACCGGACCGGCGGATCGGATTGGACGACGATCGTTGAACATCGTTCGTGTGTACGGTCGTTCGTTGATCGTCCATGATCTGAGCATGCGTAATGAACGAATGTTCGTTCACTTTCCTGTCGTGCACATAGTTCCTCTATCGCTCAAACGATCGTATCTATTGTGTGTACAATATCTACGAACGATCGTGTCGTTATCTCTATGTGCAGTATCGGTGCTATACGATCGTTCGTAGATATCGTGCAGGATCGTTCGTCGTTCGTTTTCCAACGATAATAATTGGAAGTGTGTACGTAGCTTTAGTCTTGTTTCTACTTTCAAAAGTTTATAACAATGATGCCTCACTAGTGAGGAAAAAAAAAACAATTTCCCTTTTCTTTATTCTCTCCTTTATGAAAGTGAAACTTTTAAAAGTTCTACTTAGTACTGATAGTAACCATAAAGGGTTAAAAGATATGATAAGGGATGATGCTTTTAATACACTTGTAACAAAAAAACAGAAGCCTGTAGCTTATGGTGTGATAACTTTATTATCAGTTATAAGTTGATCGTTTTTTTTTTTTTTTCTTACAGATTCTGGACAACACCAGCCAAGTTCAGTCGGCACTCAATCACATTCTGCCTCTGACCCAGGACCAATCAGAGCCACAGCACCAATGTGGAGGTGCAGCAGAATTATGCACATGCAGCGGGAGTTACACCCCACTCTGCTGTCATCACTGGAGGGTATCGTGGACCAGATGGTTTGGTTCAGAGAGAACTGGCACGAAGAGGCAAGTGCTGTGTGGAAGTTTGGGTTTACTTACCGAGTCATGCATAAAACAATTTTACAGGAAGTGTGCTTTTAAAGTGCAGCCAACCTTAACCTGATCAACATGACTTGAGTGATGCCACCACCCTATAGCCAGCATGGTGGATTTATTTTTGCCCTGAGATGGGGTTTATTTTAGCTGTGTAAAAAGGAAAAAAAAACTACATTTATTAATTTATTGCAAACACAATTAAATGATCAGTTTTTAAGCTTTTGTCTCATTTGAGATTGTTTAATGTTCTGGAATTCTTTCTACTACAGGTCTTGCGTCAGCTGCAGCAAGGATTGGCCAAATGTTACTCTGTGGCCTTTGAGAAAAGTGGAGCAGTTTCTGATGCTAAAATCACCCCACATACCTTAAACTTTGTGAAAAAGCTAGTGAGCACATTTGGGGTGGGACTAGAGAATGTTTCCAATGTGTCCACCATGTTTTCAAGTGCTGCCTCAGAGTCACTGGCCAGAAGAGCCCAAGCAACAGCACAAGATCCAGTCTTTCAGAAACTAAAGAGCCAGTTCACCACAGGTATTTGTTTGGCCTTTTAGTGTATCCTTTCTCTTGATACATATGTCTGCAAGTGAGTTCTGTGTCAAACCATACTGGGTAGTCGAGGTCAGTACCTCCTCCTGTATCCAGTAGTGCGTCAGTCTCTCTCCTGCTTTTGTTGTAGACTGTAATTGGGAAATTGGCTGATGGGACTCACATGAAAGTAGCTTCCAGCTTTAAGTATGACCTACATTTCTCACACCCAATAAGCTCTCTGTGATGCAGCCTGTGTGGCCCTGCAGTTGCATGACAGTAGATAATGGAAGACGTGAACCATGTGATTAAATTTAATGGATGAAGGCCAGCAGGCTAAAAGGCAGCAGTGGATTCTCTCAGTGCCGGTGATTGTTTGCACACTATCAGAAATTCAATTGCAGTTAATGCTCTGATATTCTTTTTTTGTCTTCTTTCTGTTTAATGGCTTTACTTTGCTTAGGAAAGTCTTTTTCAATACAGAATGACTGGGAGGGAAGACTCACTTTATTAACCTTAGAAGATCTGTTTATGTATTTAAAATCTTTTCTTGGCTCCTAGATGAGGAGGAAAGCTCTGAATTGCCCAACAGACACTGGGCATGCCTCATATAAAAGCTGCTATCATTGCCTAGAAGTATATATTATCAGAATTCAGTAGTCATAGTAATCGTTGTTAGTGCAGGTAAAGCAGCTATGTTTCCTGGTAAATACATGGCTTATCCTGTGCAAAAGGGGCCCTCGCTTTTTTATTTAAGGACCTAAAGTGGAGCTTTAAGTAAATGTTTGCTCTAACTGTAAATAGCTTGGGAAAAGATTATAAAATCTGCATCTGAGACCCTTTTTGGCAAAGGATACCTTTCTAAATTAAGGATAAAATTTCATAATTGGCAGTTGACTACTGAAAAATAACCACCTTACTGCTTTTTGTTAACAACTGCAAAATGTTAGATTTCCCTTGTTTGCTTTGGTAATATTGGTCACCAGGCCAAATGAGGGTAGATATTTCCAGCAATTAAACAAAAAAGTTTTAGCTAGATCCTCAATTGTAACTACGTTTAACAGACTCAGTGCCTTTAAGAGAATACGGTCAATACTTACTTGTCTCACTGATCTTCATTGTCAGTTGCTGCTAAATACTATGAGACGTCTGATGCCCCTTCCGGTGGTAACATTTACTAGCTCGTACCCCTGTGTCTTGAAGTGATGACTGATCACCAGGAGGAACTAGATACACCTGAAAGTGTCAAATTCAGAATATTCTTCACGCAGAAATAGCTATGCATCAGAGTAGAGATTGATGGGGTTGACAGCAAGGCAGATAAAACAACTTTTTTTTTTTTTTAAACTCAACATCTTTGAAATGTTCTAAATTCTAGAATGCACCATTTACAAATGACCGCTGCCCATACAATGTAACCCTAATGCAAATTATATTATTCACTTTTTTTATTGCTGGAAATAAATGGATTGCAGTTAATACGGTCTGCGTCAGTGATTCCTGTGATTTGTGGTTTTGTTGCTAAGTGGATTGACTTATTGTAGCACTTGGACCTAGCTGCAGAATCACTAGCTTTGGTTGGTTTTTATGTTCCCAACATCCTGCAGCTGCAGCTCTGCAGCCAGATAAAAACTGCCAGATATATTTGTAGCTGCTTCAAATCTCTGCTACAAAGTTGCATATGTTACAGTGCCCTTTTGGAAACCATCTGCCATTTGTCACAATTCTTTAAATCAAAGATCTGCACAAATGTATTATTTAACTGTATTAACTGTAGAAAAAAATATTCTCATTTCACTTGTTGAAAATATCTATTTTCTATCTGTGTTTTTAGACTTTGACTTCAGCGTCCCGGGTTCCATGAAGCTGCACAATCTTATTTCCAAACTGAAAAAGTGGATCAAAATTCTGGAGGCCAAAACAAAGCAGCTCCCCAAATTCTTCCTGATCGAAGAGAAATGCCGCTTCTTGAGCAATTTCTCCGCTCAGACAGCAGAAGTCGAGATTCCAGGGGAATTCCTAATGCCGAAACCCACACATTATTACATCAAAATCGCCAGGTAAAGGAAACGCTGTATTGGACACAAAGAAAATGCAGACAATTGCTTTTATGATACAAATTATGCGATTGACAGCACATTTAAAGCAAGTTTTGTTTGGAACTTGCGTGACCTTGCCACTGTCAGACTATGATGAATTGTTTATTACCATTGCCATTTCGGGTACCACTTTTAGCGTTACCTTGCTACCTGATTGTTCTGGAAATGTGTTCTCATTTCTCTCGTTGCCATGACAGTTCTAGGGCATTGTCCTTTCTTGATAGTAAAATGCCGTAATACAAAGAAAAATTGAATGCAGCCGGCTAATGGCTTCCCAAGTGTAGTCCTTGACAGATAACAGCAGGCCAGGTCAGAAAAATATTTTTTAAAGGGACACAGCAGGAAATGAATCTTATTTAGACGTACTAAAGGAAGAAATGAATTCCTTTCACATCCAACAGAGGCTAGGGAATAGATGGCTGCTTAGACATGCTTTGTCCTACCTCAGTGCATCATTGTGGTGTTAGAGATGAATAGAGTGTTCTGTGGCATCACAAAATTCTGAACATTTTTACCTATACTGTACAAAGCTGTTAACAGGTTGATTTTATAGTTTAATACTTTGATGTGTTCCATCAATTCCTTATCTAGTTTCTCAATTATTTTGCAGTATTTTATTATGTATTTTTGTTCATTGTAGCAGATGTATGTTTTATGCTTTCCCCTATAATGAATTTGAATACATTTGACAGACTAATGTTTAGGTGCATTGACAATTAACCTTTGTTAACTGAAGTTTCATGGTAAGGGTAAGTGTCCAGGGGCATTCTTTTCAAATGCTGCGATTGCTATTGTAGTGCATTTAAAATGCAAATACGTTTGTGTTTTAATAGCTAATAAAATGCAAGAATTTGGGTGGCAAATGGAATTTGACAGGAGAAGGCTGCATTTGGCATGATTTGCCTGCAGCTGAAATTGTCTGATGAGGACATACTGCATCCAAAGAAACGCAGGTCAAATGCAGCCTCTGAACTGCCGTCGAAAAAGCTCAGTGAAATACAACAACCTGTATTTCAGATGTGTTGTAAGCCCATCGAAGGCAGATAAACAACACCCATAGACACTTAACCTATACAGCAAACTACATTGCAAATGCACTAAAAAAGTGTACAAAGTTTTACAGTTAATTTTCTAGAAAGGAGCCACATTGTGAGTAGAAAAGTCTGTCCCGTGCATGTTGTAAAGAAGGACTGGTGCACTTCATGTGGTAGCAGTGATCTCTTTGTAGATAGCTTCAATCAGCATCATGCTTCTTTAGCCGATTGAAAGGCTGTAGCAGACAGTTGCTGCCACACAATTAAGCAAGCGTAAAAATAAAAAATAAGTTGTAAATCTTCATCAATGTATCTGTTATGACTCCTTTACTCAACTATTGAACCCAGAGGGTAAGCGTGGCAGCCACGCACTAAGCATTTGCAAAGTCAAGGAAAGCTAAAAACATTTCTGGCACATTTCCCCTCCTTCCTGCAATAATTGTACCTTATTGAGCCGGCTATTCAGCTCTTTTTTTCATGGAGTACACTTTGAGGGGCAGTAAAACTAGTAGCAAGGTTTACTAAACCTTTTGGTGCATACAGTATACCCGATTATATTATATTACGGTTGCAGTAATAAATAATAAAAGTTTGTTTTAGCATTGTTGAAGGCTGCTGGAAAATTTGAACGATTTTACCATGGACACTGTGCAGGAACATCTTCCCAGTCATTTTACATTGCTGACTGCTAGAGAGAATGCATTTACAGCTTGGCAGGACAGCTGTGCTCATCACACCTTCCCCTTCACACAAAATCAAAAGTTCTCATTTTATGGCTTGAAACCTATTACATTAAGCCTCCACATACTCTCATACTTTATGAGCTGCTCACTCATCCCAGTTGTTTCAAGAACGTCAATTGGCTTAACCCCTTCCCATTTACATGTTGTTGCATTTGGGACCTTACTTGTATATATTACTGGATACAACTAATATGTAATGGCGGAATTGACAAGTGCTTATATTTTAGCTTTAGGCAAAAGTTAGACTGAAGCATCAATAGCAAACTTGAAAAGTACGGTAGGTGGTCCTACAACCTAGTTAAGAGCCATAGAATGTGCAATAAAATCTTACATTGTAAAGATGAGAATAATCTCAGGTTTAGCTGTGAGCACAAGGTGCCAAGGCAGCTCATTTAATTCCAGATAGGTAAAGGGGGTTGGTGTCGTCCGACTTCTTCCTGGAGTGTCCAGCTCTTCCTCCTAGCTTTACAGAATGCAGTTTTCCATAAAAATGTGCATCCTTTAGATCAGTTTTTTTTCTAATATGTGCACTAGAAAAGTGACAATCAATCCACTACTTCAATACTAATTGTCATTTTTCTTGGAATGAATATGCTGCAACTAGCATTTATAGAAGGTGGTCAGCAGTGTAAACACCCTTTGCTTTTAATGTTTTGGCTACCAGAGACTGTTGACATTGCATGATAAAATTTAAGATGCAACTCTTCATGTATTTAGTACGAGTATATCTAAAATGTGATTTCTTTTTTTTTTTTTTTTCATCTGATAGATTTATGCCTAGAGTAGAGATTGTCCAGAAGCACAACACTGCCGCCAGAAGGCTTTACATACGTGGGCACAATGGCAAGATTTACCCATACTTAGTTATGAATGACGCCTGCCTGACAGAGTCCCGCAGGGAGGAGCGGGTTTTACAGCTGCTGAGACTACTGAATCCATGCCTGGAGAAGAGAAAGGAGACCACAAAACGCCATCTTTTCTTTACGGGTAAGAAGATTCCCTTGTCTAGTACCTCCTGTCAAATCACATAATAAATATTATTAGTCCAAAAGGAGAAAACAAATATATGTTGTTGCTGGCCATAAATCCAGTTCCCTTTCTTCTAGTTGAAATCAGTTGCTCCTATTATATGTGTTTTTTTTAATATATGTCCCTAATACTGTTCTTACGTTTAACAGAGGCAATTATGGCATTGGCAATGGTAACTGTTCTTACAGAAAGGAATATTATCACAAATAAGAGTATGGACTGTGTTCCTATAAATAGAATGGCATTTTAGAATGTTTTCTTATAAATACATGTTTAATAAATATTTTAAAGTGCTTAAGCTCCTGTAGGGTTGATTATCCCATTATAAAGCAGGGGCTGCCCACAGAGAAGGTTATTCTCACCCCCTGCTTGCTGTAACTGGAAAGAGAAGGCGAGAGCCCACTGAATAATGAGTAAGAAAACACGTGACCTATTTTTTTGCTAATGAGCTTGTAATTATCAGAAAGCTAGCACATCTCAAATCACTTTATCAAGCCATTCTCTGCTTCCCAAATGTTTTTTTTAGCTAACTTGAACTGAAGCCTTTGCTTTGAAGGGTAAATGTAACACACATTTTTGTTTCCAAGTTTCTCATCCCCTACCCACATTATAAGATTTTAAAATACAAATACACATTTCAAATGCAGCCTTTTTTTCCTAATTTTGGACCATTTCAGGGCCAGGCATCCTTGTGTGTCTTGTGTGATTGCTCTGTAGATAATGGTGGTCATCTCTTGTGTTAGCTTGGTTGGCTATCACCCTTTATTGTAAGGCCCAGCATTTACATGGCATTTTTTCTAACAGACCTTTGCAAAACAGTAAACACTGGTCATCTGTGGGTAGGTCCAGCCCTAAGAGATCACTCTGTCACCTTTTATAGCAGCCTTTGAAAGGTGCTTAGAGGAACTAAAGACAAGGTTGGGTGTCAAAGCCTTTCACACTCCACTAAAAAGATAATTTCGCAAAGCTGACGTTTAAAAGGACAATATCGCCCCATTAAAGGTCAAAGAATGTCTTTGCAAAAGGCTAACTACAGCCCCACCTATACCTGCCTTACTAGTGCTCCTTTTTACATTCAGCCAAAACAGAAATTACCACAGTCCGCAACATGCCAGGGTTGTGACATCTCTTTCCTGGTTGTAGGATAGTACCTGAGCCTGGTCATTGCCTGCTACATCCCAGCTCTGTCACCTTCTCCTTTTATATCTAGAAGTATTGTTAGCAGCTGCAGAGAAGAGGAGCAGTGTGTTGGGGGCTGATTTATGAAAAATTAGGTATAACAGTGTGGGAAAATTGACCTCATCCTGTAAATGGCCAGGAACCTACCTCATAAATTTTACCATAAATGAAGAGCAAAGCTGAAAATAAGGAAAGCTGTAAGTGTAAAGATAAGTCTTGCAGCTAAAACATATAATGATTCTAAATGAATGCCATGTCGCATTCTCTGTGCCTTCTTCTGCTGGTTTCTTGGTCAGGCAGAGATATTTACACAGTGATGTTATGGCTTTCCCTGTCTGCAATACTTTCCTGTTGCATTAATCAATTTCCCTCCTTCTCTTCTCCTTCCCTTGCTCCCTCTCCAAACAATAATTTGCAGTCCCCCGTGTTGTGGCCGTCTCACCGCAGATGCGTCTGGTTGAAGACAATCCCTCTTCTCTCTCCTTGGTGGAGATCTATAAGCAGCGATGTGCCAAGAAAGGCATCGAGCATGACAACCCTATTTCACGTTACTATGACAGATTGGCTACAGTTCAAGCGCGAGGGACTCAAGCCAGTCATCAGGTACGGAATCTTTGATTAATGAATTTGGAAGGTGCACTGTAGAGGCATTCTACACCCTGATCTGGTTTAATCATCATGCAGTATCCATTTTCATACAAGTATGTCATTTCAGTGTAAATGAGCTCAGCCTAAGATGATTATAGGCTTAGTCATCTTGAACAGCTGGACAAGACTTTTTATGTGAACATGGTCATCTGCTGTACATTTTGCATATGCACAATCTTTTTGCTTCTTCTGTTTCCTGTAAATATCTCTAGAGATGGATTTAGTTTGCCATTCCTAAAGTGAAAGAGGCAGCCTTTTTAATATTTTAAAAGAAAAGTGCCACTAATATATCCTATTCCCACTATGGCAGTGTGCATTTTTGAAAGCGCAGTGTTTTGCATTGCGGCTGGTGTGCAATTACATTAGGAGGCTCATTCATTTGAATAGGCTGCCCAACGCAGAACAATACACAAACAATTGTGTATTGGCATGGTGCGTTTTGCGGTGCCATTAGGAATCAATGGCAGATTTGCACCACAACGCATGTCAGGTGCATTGCCAATATTTGCAATAACACGTGCATAAACAGGCGTTAATGGGAATAGGCCTTTATGGAGACTACGGAGTGCCCTGATCCAGAAGAGCCTTCTTTCTGCTATTTTCAGATCAACGTGTTTCTGCTGAGGAGGTCTCGCCTGGAGACAGATGTAATGCCTACCCTGCAGCATTAAGTCCAGCTCACCTATTGGTTTTCTGTCCAGTGAGAGTATTAATTGGCCAGCAAGCTATTTACATGGAACCAAGATCTGGCAGGAAAAGGTTTAGGCTTTGGATAGAGTGGTTTTTACTGTTATCTGAGGGTAGGTTAGGGAGATTTTCCTCACCCTGTTTATGACTGTGACAACTGTTTCAGCAGACAGCAAGTAAGGAAAAATCTGCAGTACCTCCACAGGCATAATCAAAAATCTGATAAGGGTTCTAGCCTCCCCTGTCTACTAATAAAAAATCTTTTTTTGTCTGCATTGCTATTGGAGATTTTAGATAACTTCTATGTGTTGTCACTGGGAGAATAGGTTAGGTGAAATCTTTAGACGCTCCAAATAGTTGTAAAAACCTCACAGGTATTTCTTACACACTTTATCCAAAACTAAAAAGAAAAAAAAACAGCTGGGCATACACTTTAAGGTAGCATGATTTCAAAGAGCTGTATTTCTTAGATCTTTCAGGTCTTTCCAGTAAATGACTATAGCTGTAATCATAATAGACTTCCTTGTGGATTTGCTGCTCCGTCTGCCATCAAACAGGGGTCAGCCTTCTGTAATAAGGATTAGTTTCTGCAACAAAGTCAGATTTCGCTCTGCATACATTGCAGATTAATGCATAGCCTCTGGTGAATTATGAGACCTTGTGGCTTAATGTGACAGAAGTCCTAAAGTCCAATAAGGAAAGCAATTTCCCTAATTGAAGTAAATGGCTTTTATGATAAAAGGAAAAATAGCTTCCAGTGCATAAGATTTTATTCACCAATTGTCATTCTGAATACACCAAGCGAAGTGGCCCTGTTCAGTATACTTTATTATGGACAGGACAAAGGAAGTCTGAGATATTTATAAATCAAATTCATGCACTGAGATCACCATTGGGCTTGGTCAGTCAAGGTGAAGTGTTGTATGAAGGACAGTACAAGGGCATATGCGGCATAGTTTAAATAGAATTTGTTTGTTAAAGCTCCCTAAAATGAAATGCTATTTCTATCTAATCCTAGTGTGACATGACTTTTAATAAACTTTCCATGGTGCAAAAGGGCAACTGTGACACAAGTTTATTGACCTGTTGTGTCTGCAACTATATATGCTAGTCTTCAAATAAACCTGTGTGCCTTTGTGGAAGGATGAATTATATGCAGGACCCTGTAAGATATCAGGAACTTTACAGACCAATGAATCTCTGGTGTTTTACAAATGAATGGAAGAAGGCAAGATTTGCTCTTAGTGGTGTAAAGTCAATATAAATTATTAGCATTGACCCAACAGCTACAGGCTTGGGTTATAGTTTATTCGACTTTTTTTCGTGGTTGTCTCAGAATTAAGAGTTTTTCAGTTGAGGCTCTGATCACTATGTCTAGGACATAATATACACATTTTAAATAGAACTGATTAAGCTGATGGATAATAATGCAGATGCTTTTCCTATTATTACAGGTTCTGCGTGACATCCTGAAAGAGGTGCAGAGTAACATGGTCCCACGCAGCATGCTGAAAGAGTGGGCTTTGCACACATTCCCCAATGCCACGGACTACTGGACCTTCAGAAAGATGTTTACCATCCAGCTAGCTTTGATCGGCTTTGCAGAATTCGTCTTTCATTTGAACAGGCTGAATCCAGAGATGCTGCAGATTGCACAGGTGTGTGTGGAGTATTTGAAGAAGCAGAAAATCTTCTGCTGTTGATCAGACCACTCATGC
Organism: Pyxicephalus adspersus; assembly: GCF_032062135.1. Taxonomy (NCBI): domain Eukaryota; kingdom Metazoa; phylum Chordata; class Amphibia; order Anura; family Pyxicephalidae; genus Pyxicephalus; species Pyxicephalus adspersus. The sequence continues at coordinate 24,044,126 of NC_092864.1, read as the reverse complement.
TGAACATAACCGTACAAATCCTCCTATAATTGCACAGCAGACTTAACTGTTCCTGTTCCGTCTGGTCGCCGTAGAGTTTAAGCCGTATGTTTGTGTGGCTGTTAGGCAACGTTTTAGAATACCCGTTCAGCCCAAGGTTATAACTGCGTACTAAAAGTTCTAAAAAATAAAAAAAACTACAGAAAGCACAGTAGCTCAATATACTGTTATCACAGGGACTAGAAAATGTTCTCGCAAAATCCCATATCTTGTTAAAGGATCAGTGAATGTGAATTACAAGCTAGTTTATCCCCGGAATCCCACAAAAGAATCCTGCCAACTGTCACTTTTTAAGCCGCCTCTAGCCTAAAATGGCAGCTTATATAACATATGGACTGAACAGGAAAACAAACAAATAAATGGCAAATTGTTTTCTGTAGGTAAGGTTTAAGGTTACATTTTGATTTTCCTAAGCTTCCCATTCACACAAACTCGCTTGGTTAAAAAGAAATTAAACTGGAGGGGTGGATGGCCAGCTTTTGCCATAATTTATACATAGCATACTTGCAAACTATGGCACAATAGCCTCTGAGAATGCTTCACTAATTCGCCAAGCATTAATGATATAACTCTGGAGTTACATTATCTATTATCCTGGCTCTATTCCCAACAATAGACCATTGGCTGTGTTCCACATATGGTTCCCACTTTCTATCTTTACTCTACCAAAAGATTACCTGTTGGCAAAAATTTCTATTAAAGATGTCATTCTTCTTTTATAAGCTATATTTTATAAACCCCCTTTTGTAAAAAGATTTTTTTTTTTCTTTCATAAATACTGTCTTCAGGGGGTTGAGAAGATATTTTAACCTCAACTCTGAGCTAAATACACTCTGAATACATATATGTGAGCTGTCTTACTACATAAAAGATTTGTAATTGTCTTCCGACCTTCCTTAATCCAGGCACCGCAGTCACAAAGCAGATCCCGGACCTTCTGCAGACTGCACTGCAGTTGTGCAGTACAGTCTGATTTTGAGGTCCAGCAAGCCTGTGATTGGACAGTGAAAATTTAGTAGAATCACTTTGTTCTTCTATTATTGGTGTTTTGTTTTACAGCATTTGATTTAGATTCTTAACTCTCTTTTAATACATTTTTCTTTTCATAGGATACTGGCAAACTTAATGTGGCCTACTTTCGCTTTGATATAAATGATGCCACTGGAGATCTGGATGCCAACCGCCCTGTCCCATTCAGACTAACTCCGAACATTTCCGAGTTTCTCACTACAATTGGGGTGTCTGGACCACTGACCGCTTCCATGATTGCTGTGGCTCGGTGCTTTGCACAGCCCAATTTTAAGGTATGTTATGTTAATTTACTGTAAAAATAGTAATATGTAAGCTTGGTCTAGAGATTATTTTTCTCCTTTATCATACTAGTGGGTGAGTGCATTGGTGTGAAAATCATGTCACATGACAGAAGCACAATAGCATGGTAAATGCACACCAGCTCCATCCAGTCAAAATGATTTCAGTTCGGTGAATGGATTGGTTTTTGCTACTTACTATAAATATTTTTAGTACTGAGTGTGCGTGTATGTGTCTGTTCATATTCGGACTTTGCAAAAAGACATTCATGACGCTTCTGAACACACATTGACCTCTCTTCTCCCCATCTTCTAATTCAAAATTATCATTGAGGCAAGTGTATTCTGGCAATCTTAAGTATGCCTGGTTGTTTTTGAATCAAGAAAACTGGTGTAGTGAGCATTGGTAGGACTTTGGTTTTTTACAAGCAAAGCTTCTGTTTATGCAGCCAAAAACATTTAGGCTTCACCTCCCTGTTTTGTGTTGTATTCACAGCATTTGAATCACTGTT
>NC_092864.1:24018488-24042068 GCF_032062135.1 Pyxicephalus adspersus | reverse complement strand
TATATATATATATATATATATATATATATATATATATATATATGTTTTACCATGAATGTATGTTATACTTAGACCAGCTTCATTAAAATATTAGTGGCCTGGTTAGCATAGACCAGTGCTTCTCAATTTTCCAGAGGTTTCCAGGGGTTCCTTGAGCAATTTATATCTCTTGGGCCAGTTTAAGTGACACCAATGATTTTTGGCTATTGTGGTAGGAAGCATTCCTACTGGTATTTGGAGCTGCAGTAACTTATAAGTAATTCGTTTTTCTCACCTTTTCATCAGGTTGACGGCATTCTGAAAACAGTACTGCGGGATGAAATAATCGCCTGGCACAAAAAGACACAAGAGGACACTTCCTCTCCTCTCTCACCTGCTGGACAGCCTGAGAACATGGATAGCCAGCAGCTTGTGTCACTGGTCCAGAAAGCCGTAACTGCCATTATGACACGACTACACAACTTGGCTCAGTTTGATGGTGGAGAGAGCAAAGTCAACACACTAGTGGCTGCTGCTAACAGCCTGGACAACCTGTGTCGTATGGACCCTGCATGGCACCCATGGCTGTAAGGGAGCTTAGATGTAATTGTATTAAGCAGTCTGTTCATAAGCTAACACAACGGTACTGGATCATGCTCTGCTGTGAGGGTTGTTTTAAAGCTGTGAAGGTTTCTTTTTTTAATGTTTAACTATGGTAGATGTGCCATATACCACAAAAAGCTATAGGCTTTGAAGGTTTGACTTGCATACTACCTTCACCATCGCTGACCGCTCTTGAACAACTGACAGATTGTGGGTAGATTAGATGCAATTACAAGACGTGATGGGCTTTTGAAGGGGTAAGCTGTTGGCCGCTGTGGAAGCTAATCATGTTTACAGAACATTTCTGCCTGTTGTCATTAAGTGGTATGCTTTTTACAAAGAGAATATTGATTTTCCTCAAGTTCAAACACATTTCAAAGCATTCAAAATAGCAGCTCTAGTGAATAAAAAAACACAAAGGGACCCTGTACAGACATGTAATGATTTTTTTTTCTTTGTTATTGTGTTGTAGCTTTATACAAACTAGAAAAACAAAAAAGGGGGATGTAAAATTTTATACTTTTTAAAACTGGCACATCTACAATGCTGTTTTAGGCCAATGTGGCTTTCTTACTTTCTACAAAGACTGTTAAATACAGGCAGGTGTTGATTTTTTGTTAGGTAGGAGTGGGCTGTACAAAATATATAATGTATAGGTCTTTCTTTGTTACATAAAGTTCTTGAACAAAAGCTCCAGGCATTGTGGATGATTCATGGAAACGGGGGCAAAAGAACTGAAGCAGAGGGAGAGCTCTTGAACATAGCATCTATTCTAGGTTTCTAAAGAACCTGAATCTCAAACCTGGTTGCTTTGTACAACAGCTCCACTTTGGCTCCAATTTCCCCAAATCAGCTTTAATAGGCCTCCCGTGGAGGAGCAAAGCCATCAGTCATGTGAATGTAAATTATATCTGGAGATCCACCAGTGGAGCACGTGCAGTAGTAATGCAGGGCCATGGTGGAAAAATGTGGAAACATTTTTTTTGTGTTGCTTTATTTGAGAAGTTACTTTGTCAGATGATTACCTATATATACCTTTGTAATTTTTAAGGAATGGCCCTGCTTCTGTCATTCTTCGCTACAAAAAGTTGTTTTATAAATGCTCAGTATTAAGAGAACTGGTTCTTAAGGTATTTGTACATCCATTTTCAAAATAAATATTTTGAAAAAGGCTTTTCCATGTGTATGGTATGTTATTTTTGATTGTATGTGGATTTTTTTATTTTTTTGGGTTATTTAGTAAGATCATTTGAAATTCTAGAGCAATGAAAAATATTGTGTATATATAAATATGAACAATAAAGCCCATTTCCTGGCACCATGGCTTTGCCTATTTTTAACCCTTGGTGGGATAGGAGGGTTAGCATGCAATAACACACCAGACAAATGTGCATTCTGCATAGGCGTATTTACTTACTTTTTGTGGTATTTACAGGACAATAAGTAACTGACCACTGGGTCAAAACAGTTTCCACCTCTATCTAAAACAAAAAAGTGTGGTTTTTGCTGTATACTATAACGGACACCCCTCCGTTACAAAACAAGTCTCCTGTTTTGAGCTGAGCTCAGTGTAGTCACATATAAACAGTGCAATGACAGCAATGTGGCCTGTCCTCTGTCTCCTTAGCTTTATAAATATGGCATGCCATTAAAAAAAGGAAGTAATTTTTAGCTTACGTGTTGAACTGGATCATATCGTCACATGTTTACTGCTCTCAGAGAAGTCCTCTTCACTCACCAGGGAAGTGGAAGCCCCTGGAAATGGGGCACCTAAAACAACCCATTACACCTGATTTGTGGTGCCTGCATACCTCTACTTTACCTCTATCTCAATGCACACAGACATCTTCAGACCTCAGAGCTATCCTCTATCATCATGCACACCTCTGTAATGTTTCCTCTTGCGCTTCCTATTGTGTCTCCAGGAGAAGAAGTGAAAGGAAATGTTATGCGATACAGAAAGCAAAAAAAGACATGTTAACCTTTCCTTTTGTATCTAAAAACTGAAAGAAACTATATTTTTGTCTATAGGTACATTTACAAGTTCATAATGAGATGGTTAAACAGCTCTGTAGTTAGAAACTATAGAGCAATTCTTGTTTACGTCAGTTATTTAGTACAGTTTCCAATTCTGCATCAGCATTACTAAAAAAGAAAAGTAATTATGAAAGCTGCCGCTGCTGGACTGAAGGAGCAAAATATGAGTTTGTCATCCTTGTCCTTACTTAACAAGTCACTGGCTATAAACAAACATATTGACTGCGTTACTGATGTGTAAAGCTTTGTTCCAAGCCAATGATATCCTAAATGGCAAAGTATAGGTACAGATGAAAGCCTTGGAGCTTGCTGCTTTAATAAAAAAAAAGGGGTCGGCAATGGCATTTTCCATATATCTAACCTGATAGGTTTCCTCTAAAGGTCAACTCCACTCAAAATATTTTGTTTTGGATAGCACAAAAAGGTGTTACAGCTCCGTTCATGTATATTTGGGTCTTTGTACTTATTAGAAAGATTTTTCCTATCTGAGCCTGAGTAAGTGATAGAAGTCTCCCAAAGGGGACACACACAACACATATTTGGAAAGGCAAGAAAGAATTGGACCTCCTTACAGTAGTTTATTCCTTCCTGTACAGTACAACTCCAGTAAAAAGCTAACCCTGCATATTTTTCTATTGGTGTCCTAGAGACAGAAATTATCCCCAATATTATCAAATACAGAAATAAAGAACTGCAATACATTATTGTATGAAATGAAGAAACTGAAGACCTTTTAATTCTTCCTTACTTTATTCAAAAAAGACCTGGAAGAAATAAAGCGTCTTCTTAAGTGATATGCGTGGGAAATGGTGGGTAATATACCTATCAATAATGAAAAGGTAATGATGTCAACAGGAAAGCTGCAGAACAATGGGGTGTGTGAAATAAAATTGAATGTCCTACAAATGAGATCATTTTTGTAGTTTACTCAATCATCTCTGTCAAGCTTCGTCTTTGTTATATAACATCCCTTCCCCGCACCCACACATACTCATAAATTGACACTCTGCCAGCCAGATGTGACCATCAATATTTTATAGCATGGCTCATGAAAGAGCAACGCTCTTGACCATTTCACAATGCCTGCAAGGAGTCAGGTCCTCGTTGTGGGTAGTCGCGGTATTAATCTACGGCCTGTCACTGGGAATGCGTAGAAGCATGTTTATTGATATATGATATGTCGTCCTGCTATCCTGTAGATCAGTGAGGATGGAAAGGCCAGGTCGGCTTGCAGAGAGCAGTCTTTCAGACCTGTCCAGATTGAGAAATTACCTCTTAACTATTTTGATCTGTGCCCTTTCTGCAACAAAAAATATTGCCTTTTCTGTTTGTATTACTTTCCGTCCTATTAAAGATATTAGGTGAATAGTTAAAGGTGTTTAATGCTAAATGAAATGCTAAAATTATAATAACTGATCCATTAAAGAATGACACCTTTCAGTCATTGCCTGAAATTCACTTTTATTAATGGCAGGATCCAAGTTCCAGGTGGTAAACCAATAAATACTTTTTATAGCCAGTTGTTTGTGGATATCTGACCATTACACCTACAGGAGCTTGTTAGACGTTTTTTCTTGTTTTTGGAATGTGTCTGTAGTTATTTGTGCATATTCAGCCAAAACAGTGTTTATGTGAACTGATGAAAAGACCTTGCCCGTGGTGAGTGTTCCAATGTACTCCAGGAGACTTCATGGAATCCACCTGAGTTCTTCTACAAACTTGTTTTTATGTACCTGACTTTGTTTACAGGAGTACATTTATTCAAGAACAGGTATGGGTCTTCTCAAAGCATGCAGTTGTCCGAATGCCTTTGAACTTTATTCATTGCTGGAAACATTACTGAACTTATTTTTTGGAGTACCATTTACATACTTTTAGTCTTGGAGTGCACATACGGTATAGAGAGATGGCTTGCCTCGAATGATTTGTAATTCTGTCCAAAGTATCCTGAAATTCGCTCAAGCCTTTCAAACAGAACACTAAGGCAGATTGAACCAACTTCTCTATTACAATTAGGGTCTACAGTATTGTCATCCCCCCACCTGCAGTATTCTCACTAGAGAATACATTTACAACAAAAGACTAAAGGGGTCCTCACTGGTCTGCCTTTTTATGAGCAATTTACTAGTTTGGACATTTGTATGCAGCACTTCCGATTAGCTCCTAGTGCCCTATATCCTTCTCCCAGTCTAAGTTCTTTTGACCCGATATTATTTACTGGAGGGAGGCAAACACTTCATACCCAGAAAAACCAGATATTGTCGTTGAGTCCTGTCACCAAATGCAGCGGCAAGAGAGCAAAGTCAAGTTATATAGGATATGCTTGTGGAGATTGAGCATCTTAAACAGAGATTCCCAAATTACTGACCACCAACGGTCAACGAAACATCTAAGTGGTTGATAAATGCCTGGGGGTTAATGGGTGGTTTATAAATATTAGAAGGTTAGTAAATTTTTCAAGGTCTCTATTGGGGGTTTCCATTCTTTTCCGATTTTTTTTCACTTACCCTGTACTAAGCAAATTAAATATATGGATAACAATTGTTCATAAAAGATTTTTATTTCTCCCCATTCAGTCCTGAGATTACCATAGGCCTGTTGAAAAATAAAGCCCTTTATGCTTAGGGAGGGAAACTGCTACATTTCTTCTACATTTGAGACTGGACAATGGAGACAAAAGCACCAGACTGGTGAACTCCTCTCTGTGTCACTGTTCTTTCCTAACATCATGTTACTTCTATGCATACTGCAGTAAAACTGACAGGCTTCTTGTGCTGCTTCTTCCACCCCCAGTGTGAGCTTTGACTTAACATTAACCCTTTGCAGTCTTTTTTTAATGATGTATTATAAATGTATTTTTATATACTGTTTGGAAGGGTGGGGGGGGGAGTTAATGAACAACCTAATAGTTTATGAGAGTGGAAAAGCTAAATTTGTTGGTGAGGCTTAGTTGTATTATCAGACAAGGGAGCCCACCAAGCCAAATTTGCAGTCCTTTCAAATATGAAAGCAACAGTAAAAAAATGTTAAGTCAAACACAATATTGCATTAGTTTTCCATGCAATAAATATTGTCAGGTTGGTTTCAATGGGTTACTGCACTTAGCACATTCATCCCTGTGCTCTTGATCCAGCCAAGCATCCTAACCCAAGCCTTGTACTATTGGTATTGATCAGCAAAAAATCATTTACTTTCTTTCCAGAAGTAAACTGTGAGGTTGAAAAAAAACTACCTGCAGGCCAGAAAATGTTACATCATCACTGTGTAAGTGGAATATAATTTGGAACTGTACCATTTTCTCCCCGTAGAGGTTTTCAAAAACTAAGTCAGCTCAGGGAGATTATTAATTCAGTTTACAGCCTTGAAGACACCTTGCCATTCACAACAGGAAGTGTCTCCTGGGTACAACTGGCCTCCACTGAAGCTGTTCAAAGCTTTTCTGTTAACTAATTCCTGGTGTTCTGTGACAATTTGTAACTACTTTATTGCATGTAACAGCAATTTTTAATCTGGGCAGAAAAATAATGCAGCTATACAAGTCAACAGAATACAGTGTCTTTCATTTTTTATTTAAAGGGAAATTCCAGAAGAATGGCTCATTTTACTACCACGAATATTTTTTTGTGTAACACAGTTAAGGAAAATAGCATTACAACAGGTATCAAAAGATAATACTAGAGCAAGAAATAGGATGAGAAGCAGACCTGATGGAGAGAGAGATTAAGGTTGGGGGGACTACTTAGGTTGCAGAAGACAAAGGTAGCGAAAACAGGAATTTACACCAAGGAAACAGGATTATGCATTATACAGTTACATATTTTAGTTTGTGATCTGTCTAGTGTAGTCATTCTCAAACAGGATTCCGTGGAACACTAGGGTTCCTCCAAAGGTTGCTAGGGGTTCCTTGGGCAATGAGTTAAACAGATACCAATGATCTTTTTGGCTTTGTGTAAGGGTGGCAGTGCACCCACTGGCCTGCAATTTAAGATGCGTTCTTCCTTTTGACCACCACATGGTCAGTGCATTGGGAATTGTGGATATGGTATATATAGTAGGGGTTCCCAGAATACTTGAAAGTTATTTCAAGAGGTTCCCCCATGTTAAAATGGTCAAGAAACACCTCTCTAGTGTCATATGACACTTACCTTGGACTTCAGCTTCCTAAATACACAGCAGCACACCCATACAAAGCTTTTCATCAGCATGTTTCTACCTACTGTCTACACATTATTGGACAAATGGCAACCTTCCTCTCAAATCCAAATTTTAATACCAGAAAAAATATAAAAAAAAACACTAATTCACCTGTTTCTTGGCCTGAGTGGACTGGTTAAAACATTCACAATAGATGGTAATATATGTATATTAAGAGCTTATTCACACCATATGCTTTAACGTGCCCATGACTCACATACGTGCTGGCATGCAATCATACATTGTGTTACACTGCAATCTATTTTAACATTCATTTCAGTGCTTTTTTTAACTTTTACCAACTCATATGAAAAATGTCGTATTATTTTTTCAACCTGAAATAACACATCACAACATAGAAAACAATGGTATTTGCCTAGTCCTTGCTTTGTAAACAAACCAGTATTGTATGGAGGTTTGGAGGTGATACAAAAGTGATATGGTGGATAAGGGTACTTGGGGGTCAAAAGAAATATTTCTCTATTTATTTCAGAATATATTTTGCAAGAAAAGGGGCAGGAAATTACACAGAGGAAGGAGAAAATTACATAATTACATATTATACTTTGCAAACTTGGTACCTATTAGCATTTAGTATCTAATACCAAAGCATGCCCCCAATCTCTAACTCTTCTACAGCATGTCTTCTTCCTCAGCTACAACTCTTTTTGCATTTCATGGGTCCTATAAAAGTCCCTCTAATACAGCAGTCGCCAAACGGTGGCCCGCGAACCACTGATGGTCCCTGAGAAAATTTGGGCGACTCTGTCCCCCATATGGACACAACCTGCCCACTCTTCCATCGCAGGCATAGACCTGCTTGTTAAACATGCTGGGGGGACAGTAGCGCAGGGCTGTGTAAACTTTTATTGTGTCCATAGTCCAGCGCTACTGTCCAATAGGATGTTTAGCAAGCAGGTCTAAACCTGAGCCAACCTGAGAGTGAGCGGGTTTTGGCGTCATGACGTCACTCGCAGTTTCTTCCCCTTCTAGTGGCACACAGCTCCCCGTGCATGTGACGTCCGGATTCCGTGGACTCAGTGGCCCGTGAGGTCCGAAAGGTTAGCGACCACTGCACTAGTACATTGATATCTGCTTCTATAAGATTTATTTGGTCCATGTGAAATTGCCTGGACATTATCCAAATATCTCCTAAAGAGCTATTAAAAGACCAAACCTGAAACAAAAAGCATGTATAAAGAAGCTAATCATGACATTCAAAAATCTCATTACTGGACAGAAAACTACATATTTGGCATTTGCTAAATTTGTTTTGCTATCTATTGTCCTTTCATCCTCCATGTAAAATTTTTTTATCATCCATAAAAAAGGTATAAAACTAATATTTTTAGTATTCTTCTTCACTATTCCTCTTTTCCATCCACAATGTCCTCCACATTATTTGTCTGACTTCCTCTGTACCCAAATGGTCCCAGACTAACCCTTAGCTATAACTAGGCAGTGAAAAAAAAGCATTACAGTGATTAACTCGTCACTTTGCCTTTTTTCCTTTTTTTCCTATCAACATTATTCTTTCTGTTCTTTCCAGCTATAGCTCCTGCTATAAAGAAACTTCAAGAGACCGATATCAGGTCAAATGTAGGTACCTATACTGTTTGCATTTAAGTATAAATACATTTATTGATATGTGTTAATTGTATCTATTACCTGCCTAGAGTTCAGCTTTTAAGAATATTCTCAACCCGAAATTTTTAGGGTGAAATCAATTTTGTAAAAGTTTGGTGCAAAAAATTATCATTTTTGGGGTAGCTGTACAATTCAGGTGCCACATCCATAGTTAAAGTTTCTACATTGTTTATTTTTCCAGATTTATTGGACTTTTAAAGCAATATAAGTCTCGGTAGACTGCACATACATGCAGCAGATTCCCTGAGGACTGATCGTCTTTCTGAAAAGGAAGTACTGTTTTGTAATGTCTCATGGCTCCTGAGGAAGTTAAAAACTAAACATTTTTTGTGAACATCTATATTGAAATAATCTATGGAAAAATTGTCAATTGATATCTCATGTATACCTTTTAATTAACAAAAAATTATGTTTTTATAATTCATGTTGTGTAGGATAACAACTTTTGGTGCCTTAAAAGTCCAATAAATCTGGAAAATAAACATTGTAGAAGAGTTTGCTGCACACGATAGTCACGTAGTCAGTATGATATTCACAATACACTGCTGTATTGTTACTTTTTTATTGCCTTAGTCATGACAGTCTTGGTTTAAGTATTCCCCATTATCACAGGATCTCCTGCAAGTTTAATATGCAGAGGGCAAGTAAGCCGTGAAAAGGCTCCATCCTATTTTTATAACAGCTCCTTTTTAATTTGCAATTTTCTTTTCCCCATCAGAAATACAGGGCATATGTGTAATTGCCTTTTCCACGTGTAGCATTTGGAGAGCAATTATTTCCGAGTCTCAATATTCGGCTTGAGTCAGTGACTAGGAACACATGAAATGTCCCTTCACACTCTTTTCTCAGATATTTCAATATCAGGTAGAACACCAGCATTTTAAACACACCATTGTATGCATGAGTGCTTAAAAAGTCCCTCAACTTAAATTGTTTTTTCATGCTCTTCTAAAGGGCCTTTTAAAACCTCTCCCTTCAAAGTTAATGGAAAAATCCAGACTGGATTTTAAATGCGTGTGAATGTCACTTTGTAAATGTTATCAAACTTTAGCAGATTCTTAAAGTGTGTTTGATATATTTAATTGCATTTCATGTTGAATACTGATATTGTGAATGTTAAAATACATTTCTGATGTTCTATAATATGAGTTAAATAAATAGGACTATTGATCTTTAGAGTGGAAATGGATTTGGAGGGATAGAGATAGACATGATAGGACCAGAAGGCCAAATTAAATGACCGTCTTTTTTATTTTTCAAAGGTATAACTTTCCGCTGAATGCTACCCAGGCATCAAGTCACTCGTTTAACATAAAAACTTTAACCTATGTATAAAATACGAACAAACAGATTGTCAGCATTTTGCTTTATAGTGCCAATATTTTCAGGCTGCACTTCCAGTTTTGACGGCACAAGGCACAAGTGGTTATGATTTTTTATGCAGTAGGAAGTTTTTTTTAGAGGAGTTTTTTTTACTGGTGGCCGGTAATCTAATGACTGGACTAATGACAGATAGAGAATCTTAGAACCCACAATGCAGATATAAAGCTATGTGGCAGTAGGTACAGGAGTGCCTAGGCACCATCACATACCAGGAGGGGTACATCTATTTAGGACTAATTAGGGTACCAATTGGCACAATAAATATTTTTAAATATTCCCTTATAGGATAGCATATCTACACCTTTTGAATATTGTATGTTAATATTTTGGTTGATGCATAATCTGTCTCTTTACAGTCTGTTGTAATAACTAGTGTTGGTGCTCGAATTTGGGTTGTCCTTATATTCGACTTGAATTCAGGTAGACCCGACCTGAAAAAAAAAGAGATTCAACGGCAAAAATTCAGATAAAAAAATGTGTAAAAAAAAAAAAAAAAATTAATGTTAAATTAATTTATTAAATGTTTGTGTTTATTTTACCATTTTTTTTAGTGGTATTCTACAATGACATGATATCTCTTACTCTGTAACACACTTTCCAACATAGAAATATTATGATACATTTGTTACATTTTTCTTTTATCCACTGTGGGAAAAATGTAACAAATGTATCGTTTTACTGTGCTGGAAAGTGTGTTACAGAGTAATACTTGCGTGGGATCTTCTCAATGATTGCAGCCGTGTTTGCAATCATTGAGAAGAGCGATCCCTGGGGCACTACAGGTTAATTAATCTGTAGTGCCCCAGGGATCGTAGTGGAACTGCAGAGTTTATCTGCAGTTCAGTTCCCACAGTCACATGACCATGGGAACTTTGCGATCACAGCTGTGACTGCAGGCGATCCCCAGGCACTAGAGGTTGAATGGGGACAATTTCCCCATTCATCACATCTATCCAAGAACACATACAACTAGTAAAGGGCTGCAAGAGCAATCAGATTATTAGTCAGGTAGTAGTCAGATTATTAGTCCCTAAAAATCACCCAAATTCTCCCATGATTGACTTCAATGTTGTTCAACATTCGATCACCCGAACAATATCTCACTATTTGATAGTAATAACCCAATTGATTACAGAAAGAGTAAAAGAGAGAGGTGAAATTCTTGTTCACAAGGTAATGAATCAGCTCAGTTAGTAATCCTTTATCAAATGACTCTGCCGTAAGTGTCAGTGAAAAAAACTCCTTCTTGAAGGCAGGTTCTTCCTGCTGTTCATTGCCATTAGGTAGCCCATAGTGGACTTCTTTGGTATATAATAAATGTTTATTATATAGTAGTATATAGTATAGTATAGTATAGTAGGTAGTAATTACAGGTAGTCCCCGAGTTAAGGACATCTGACATACAGACGACTCCTAGATACGAACGGGGCTTCTCTGCTCGTTCGTGTGCAGGACAGAGGCTTGATGGGGCGAGGGGGTGGTTTACATCACTTGCAGAAGAAGTCTTTTGCTGTTCTGCAACTTTTTAATGACTGTGATCCTGACTCTGCCTTGTCTTTTATCTTTGAACCTAAACTTGCCTCTGGTGGACTCTTCTGCACTGCATTATCTGTGGATCACCTGCAGGTTACTGACCCTGTACTGTCTGATCTCTCATTGTGTCCCCTGTTCTGCTCTTTTGGGCTCCTTCTCCTCTGTTAGTCCTTTCCCAGATGGCATTCTTTGCACACAGACATACTGGGGGCATCCGTATGCTAGGAAGGCTTATATAGCCTCCCATGGCTGAACCAGGGCTTACTACAGATGAAGAGTGCAGAGTTAGATTGGGGGATTGGTGAGTACTAGCACTGGACCACAGCCTCACAGTTGCCAAAGTGAACAAAATTTGTACTCTAGGAAGATATCTCGGGAACATAATGGAGGATTTATTCTCACCAATTGCTTTGAAAATAACTCAAAAATGTTGGATTTCCCTTCCCTTTTTTTATTAGTAATAAAGGTCTCTAAGAAACCTCCATAAATCAAAATGGACTTTAAATGCACCTTTGCATTCATTCCCATCTTTCAAAGTGTTTTTTTTACAATACAATTAAAATGTATTTAAACAATAAAAAATGAGACATATGTTGTGTTTCTCTTCATGGATCTCCTTAACTGAAATCTGAAAACACAAAATAATATTCCAGCATATTGAGAGGCAAAATGTATTTTGTTTAATCCTTCTGCAATAATAAAGAAAATCTTTGGCCTGTCCATGGATTCTACTGACTGTCATCTGACTCCATTAGCAAATTTGCTATCCGTGAAACATATGAAAGCAAAGGTTTGTGAATGAAATCTATCATTCAATTTTTGATGTTGTTTAACTCCTGAAAAAGCGAAATGTGTCAAGATTAAGACTGGATATATGTTTATACATTTATGAGAAACAAATGATATTTCTCACTTTTTAATGTTTAAATAAATTATAATTTAATTGAAAGATTTGAATTAATGAAAAAGGTACCTTTAAAGGGCATTTTGATTTATGAAGTGTGAGAAATTGGATGTGGCACCATTGTGTCACAGTTGTCCTTAACAGAACTACTAAAGATAATTTGTAATAATGGTTACCAGAACAAATAAAGGAGATGAAAGTCCATAAGACAGCAATAGAAACTTCAAGGAGGTCCAACTCTTCCAGGATCCATCAGCTCTCTAGCAGCAGAGACACTCCACCTTTTCCTCCCTCTGACCCGTACTTGGGGACTTAGGGTCTTTCAACTAGCAGAAGAACCAAATAACTTCCATGGTATCAGTGTGAGATGCTTCTGAAATAATTCATATTCATTGACCTGCAGTTGTTCCCTTTCTGACCTGTATTTGAACTGCTTCAGGTTGGGTTTTGTTTCCCCACAGACTGGTATGAGGATGCAAAACCAATCTAAGGCTACGTACACACGTCCAATAACCAGCCTAGGGCTGATATCGGACGAGGATCTGGCGTGTACAGCGGCCATTGTCCATCGTCCGAACGACAGTCCTGGTGGATCCACCAACGATGGACAACGAACGATTGTAATCGAAGCAAAGGGTAAGAGCGCACAGCAGGTGCTGCACCATCGTTCTCCCCCTTCCCTCTCCATTGAGCAGAACGATTCTGTATGTGCAACCTTCGTTCATGCATCGTGCAGTCCTTAGTCGTTGGAAAGGATGGTGAAAGATCAATTCCAATGACAATTATTGCACATGTGTACCCAGCTTAACACAAACAAATTCCAGCTGACACTGGCCCTTACATATTTTAGTACATATACATAAAAGTCAAATGTCCTTCTAAACACATTATTAAATCTATCGCTAGTACTGAATCACATTTTGTTTTATTTGCCAGACTTTGTTTTAAATCCCATTTGTCTGCAAACGTGCTCAGATTTTCTTAAGTACCACAAGAGGCGGCAATCTCATGAAAACAATGCTCTGTTCTTTGGGGTTAGTGCTCATAGAAAATTAAAGTGTTATCTCAATAGCAAGGAGCAAAGAGACTGCCAACGCATGATAAAAATGAGAAACAGCCAGTGTGGGTATATTCCTTATGGAGGTCTAAAATTGCTTTCACCTTTTGATGCAAATCTCTTTTTGAAGGTGAAGGTACCACTGCTTGGAAATAGAAAAAGGTTTCAAACAATTACATTGGTGAATATGTTATTTGGACAAAGATCTTTCAGGAAAAAAGATCTTCTTTTCAATAAAGCAAGACAAGGAGTCCTCCATCGTTTTTTTAAGATCTCTCCAGTCATGAGAAAATAGTCTTTTGAATAAATCCACAGACCAATTCGAAAGGTTTGAAAACTAATAGATACTTTAAGCGAGCTACAGTTAAGCTTTCTTTCATAGCCAATGTTTTACAATAGCTGTCAAGTGATAAGGTAGAAAAATGTAATCTTAATCTCAACAGGTGACATTAAAATGTGAAGATTTAATCTGCAAGCACAGAAAGCAGCCTACTAACCACATCATAAAGAATGATTTAAAGAATGCTCCGCTAATTAAAAAGTGGAATATTTAAAAATAAGGAGCTTTTGAAGTTGCTGAATATAACCAGTTAAAAGAGAAAGGCTAAACACCAAATCGAACTAAGGATACGGAAAGCTATTTATTTTACATATATTTTGAGGCCTGTAGTAAAAAATGAATCTGTATGGCAAGGAATGGAATATCTCAAACACCTTGCTGCTTGTTGGATTCTAAATGACAATATATTGCACAACTATCTAAGATAAAAAGAGCAACTTTACGTTTCCCACTATAGGCCAGGAAGAGAGGAAAATTATATAGACAAGGGTTCCCCAACCCCTGGAGCCGCGGACCATGTCTACCGTATGCTTTGCAGGGAGATTGGGTGGGATGTGGCATCATGATGTCACTCTGGGGGATGTTTCTTCCCCTTTAAATGACACACGGCTTCCTGCGCATGCGTGGTCCGGATTCCATAAATTTAGTGGTCCACAAGCACCAAAAGGTTGGGGACCACTGATATAGTCTACATGACAAGGTAACATCTACTGGGTTAACAGTGTAATAAAACAGTGTATTAAAGTTCCACTTTTAAAAATGTTTGATCATGCAGGTCATAATCTGATTTACCTGCCTAATTGCTCCATGGAATTGTCAAAAAAGGTATGCATGCTTTGATTGGCAGAACACCCAACAATCCCGGCATCCCCTGTGTTTACAGGGACTACAGGAAGTGAATGAAAGCAGGACTTTCATTATCCAAACCAATCAACATGAATGAAGATTGCAGGGAGGAAGTTAGGATGGAAGAAGATGGTGGCATGCTTCAGTGGAATGGGGACAGGTAAGTATAGCAGGTTTAGTATTGTTTTTTTGCAGATTTGCAGATCAAGGGACCAATTAAAAAGGGGGTAAGGTAATGACATAGTAATTTAGAGTATTTATCCTCAATCAGGGTCCTGTTGAACCTTAGGACTATAGGTTGGTAGGGGGTCCCTGAACTGTGCCTGATGTTCTTCCTGTTTGATGATGACAGATGCATAGTTCTGGGGCCAACACCACTTAGTAGAATCAGCTGCATGACTCTAATAATGTTTTAGTTGTCTATAAAGGTTGTATTCTAGCATTCACTATAAATAAAACATCCTTCCACTGGCCCCTGTATTTATTTTTTTTTCTATTGACCCCTAAATTTTGGTTCTCAAAGATCTGAAAGCTATTTCAAGGATTTCTCCAGGGTTAAAAGGTTGAGAAAAGCTGGTCTAGAGAGTAGCTTTATCGAGTGAACCTAATCATGTAACCTCACTTTCTTTATTTCCACCTTTTATGAGCGTAACCTTTGAGCCTTTAGCCTACATCACATATAAATCTGATTTTCATTTCCAGGCTACACAACTCTTCTTACTGCCTAAAATTTGCCACCAGCTATCCAAACACATGGAATAGGGAGCTGACGCTTGAGAATTGTTAATTGTTAAAAGTTTCCTTCCCTTGGCACCTGATGATATACATGTGTGTACTCTTGACTTCTTGAGTCAGAACTTGTGTAAGAGACCAGACAACATTCCTGGAGAACTGCTGATAGGTCCTGTGCAGAGTTTTTCATTATGCATAAGTAAATGTCTTGTCCATTGCCTAGTGGTGGACTTCCCCAATAATTATTCTAATATACTGACCTTTTAAAATAACAAATGCAATCATTTGAAGGTTGGATAAAAAGTTTAGGACCCATTTACACCTTTCAGGTAAATTGAAGTGCATTAAATCTATTCATGTTAATGTCAATAGTGTTAATTCACATGACACTTAGTGACAATAGTCATTGATCCCTCTTCGAAATTAGTCCAGTCAGTCCCTCGCCATCCTGTCATCTTTCCTCTTTTATGTGTGGGCATCACCAGCTTCTTCCATTTTTTTCCAGGTTCTTCTTCTTACATCACCTAATCTCACACTGCACAGACACAAGATCGGGTGATGTTGCTTCCTGAAACTGTAACAAAAAAAAAATGTGCTGATGTCTCTAACCGTGTGTTTATTACATTCCAGGAAAGCCCTTTCTTCTCTCCATGGCTAGAGAGAATACACGTTCAGAAGTGGGTGATCCAGAAAACATGGAATGGATTTTTAAAAATCATTTGCTAGCAAACATTTTGAATCCTGGACCAGATCCATTCTAGGTTTGCTGGATCACACAGCTTCACTGATGAAAGTGTATCCTCTCCAGCCTTGGAGTGCTTTCATAAATCAGGGTCAAAAGAGGAGGAGACCTCCCCAAAATATTTTTTTAAAAAAGTATTAAGTTTAGCCATAGCCATCCCTTTATAAAATGTATAAAATGTAAAAAATGTGGTGATAGGCCCACTTTATGGAAAACCCCAAGAGAACAAAATATATGCAAGCAGAAATGTAAGCAAGAAAGTGCATTGTTATACTATTAAGAATAAATATTACCAAGGAAAGGCTTTTGCTTGCTTCACAAACTTCACTTTTAAAAACTTGGAATCAGGGAGGTCTTTAGAAAGGGACAGGTGATGTCCTTGTGCAATAAGCAATCTTATTTGCCTGATCGCAATCTCTTCTGTCGAAATTTCCTGAGCTGGTCACACGTAGCATTGGAGATAACTGGCACACCCTGGTTTCCCCTGTTAATTCTGGGACTAAATTATCTTTATTATCCAGTATTTATATAGCGCCATCATATTACGCAGCACTGTACAAAGTCCACAGTCATGTCATCAGCTCACACTCTAATGTCCCTACCATAGTTATATGTCTTAAATACAGTCCAAGGGCAATTTTGTTTGGAAGCCAAAAAAACTAACTGCATGTTTTTTGAAAGTGAGAGGAAACCGGAGTACCCGGAGGAAACCCACACAGACATGGAGCGAACCTGCAAACTCCATGCAGATAGTGCCCTGGCCAAGATTTAAACCTGGGACCTAGCGCTACAAAGGCAAGAGTGCTAACTCTGAGCCACAGTGCATAACTCTCACATGCATTTAGTAGTTACAACATCCTGGTTCGGCCAATTAAGATGGCCCAGCTTGAACTCAAGGAAGATAAAAAGAAAAAATATGGCAGCGCCCTTAACAGAACGTGTACAGTTAAGTAAAAAAGTCCCACGGTAAAGCAGCTCAAATGCAGCTCAGAAGGTGGAAAGTTGCAGGATGCACCTGTCAATAAATTCTTAGTGTTCTCAGAAACATTTCAAACTTATTTTTAAACTGATGCCATTAGCACATCCTAGAACCTGTCACATCTAACAATGTCAAAACCCTGTGTGCCATAAAATTGTAATTGTTGTTTTCCATAACATCCCATTTTCTTTCCTTTCTCTCTTTCTCCATATCAGTGATGCTGATCTATTCCAACTTTTTCAGCTACGTCCTGTATACTTGTACTCACATCACAAGTAATAAGAACTTTTTACAGTCTTAGACACTGCAGGCTTTACTTATAAAGACATGAATCTGACATTCACTGAAACATTCCCTGGGGAGAATCATTCACTGCCATTGAAATACATGGACCTAGAAGATTCAGTGAAGATTCAATGTTTCAATGAATGTCAGTTTCACTGCTTTATAAATTGACTAAGAGAGATCATCTTCCTGGAAGCTGACAATCAGAAAAACTCAGCTGCAAAGAGAATATTTAATTGAGTACTTGTAAGAGATTTAATGAATCACTCAGAATACTTCATTAATTTATCAGCTAATGAAATAATTATTTGAAGCACACAGTGAACGCAGTGTCCTGCAGATAGAGTAGTTACGCTTATCATCCAAAACATTACGTAAAACCATTGACAGATGAAATGAATAACATTGATTGTTTTCTTCTTATGGCATCTTTCAAGCATGGGAGTGAGTTCAGGCAGTCCCTGAAGGTAATGGATCAGAAAGCAAGCAGAAAACATAACATTTGAGTGGCTTTGACAAACTTAGCAAAATCTTAATGGCTGGACAATGGTGTCAGAACTCCAAAAGTCTGGTTCTGTACTCATGGTATGCAGTGGTTAGTACCTACCTAATAACAAATTGTCCAGAAAAGGATTGATGTACGAGGTCTTGTCTATTCACATTGATGTAGGAGGTCTTGTCTTGTGCATTTTGTTTAATCACAAAAGAGGTACTGTAGCACAAATTGCTGAAGAAATGATACTGGCAATAAGAAAAAGGCATCAGAACACATTGGGCATTGCAGCATGCTGTGTATGTGCCTACAACAGACGAAAAACTGGGCCATGGAGCAATAAAAGAAGGTGGCCTGGTCTGATAAACTAGGTGTTCCAGTTGATGGCTGGGTGTATGTGCTTGATTTACTTGGGGAACAGATGGGAAGGGGCTCACTGTAGGAAGAAGCCAGTCCAGATTGGACATTATGACTTAGAGGATCTGCTGCTAACATCTTGGTGCCAGACACCACCAGATAGCTTCCGAGGTCTTGTTGAGTGCATGACTCTACAGGTCAGGGCTTGTTTGGTTTGTTTTAGTGGAAGACTTAGGACAAACTGACCCTTCCAATCCTACTGGCGAGATCCCAAGGAATGCAGAGAACCCCTGATCTCACAAGCAGACACCTTGTATTGGAATTTTGTCTTCTTAAGAGATTTGAGTACTCATTGTTCTCCAAGAGGCTTGCCAGAAGGGTACCATCATTTTGACCCACAACACTATTTACCCTTTAATCTTTTGGTTCTATTAGGTGATTTTTACCCTGGATTTATAAAGCAGAAAATAATAGCCCTTAGCTAACAGGCTGGGTTTTAGGTTTATAGTAGAAACAGAAGAATATTTTCCAAGAGAAGATGATGGAAATTGAAGGAAGGAAAGAAATGCACTAATGTGGCCACCATAGACTCCAAACACACAGTAGGATCAAAAAGTACATTAGAACGTTTTATAACTTTTGTCAAATTGACTAATGACTATGATACTTAAAAAGTAATTGGTGAAAACAGAGTCTTCTAGTCAAACCACCATTGTTGTGTCAGGCGGCAGTCAGCTTGATGTATCTAAAGAAGACATACAACCAAAATATAAGTGATGCCATGCAGTTCTAACGAATGAAAAGATTAACACAAGACAGCTAAACAACACTCAATTGGAAAGGAACATAATTAGATTTTTATCAGTCTGAGTTAGGTGCTCGACTTTCATTGTAATTGAACAAAATTCTTCCTTGTCTGTCCCGTTAAAAATCTACAGCACCTGTGCTAATGGGTTTTGTTTCCATCAAGATGTAATGAGGACTGGCATATCTACATGGTCTCCATGAGAATTGGGAAGGAGACAAATACCCAATTTTTATTACTGTCTGACAGAGACATAATGACTGCTGAGCAACTCATTATCATTATATTATACAATGATTTAACTAGAAATCCGTGCATTGCTGAAGCATGGCGGAGGAGCACGCTGTAGAATTAAACATGAGAGTCATCTAATTGTGTTAATTTTTGATGTAAATTGTCTTGATGTTCCTTGTCTTGTTATCTAGTCCACAGAGCTGATCACAACAGATTGGGCAAAATGAAATAAAAAACTTTTAAGGCATAACTTTGTGAATGTGTTTACATGGAGGTGAAGGTTGGTTTACATTTACGGATCTGATGAAGGCTACAAGAACATAGTTTACCATTGCTAGCTGGTAGGCTAGATAGACAGTTTTTAAACTGGAAATAACATTGACAAATTCCCCTTAGTCAAATTGGTATTTATGGGTACCATGTGGCCTTCACATCACTTTCTCTCTTTGAGGAAAAAGACTCTGAAGCATATTGAAGTATATATAAACCCAATCCCCCAAATCCTAAATACATGTTAAAGTGAAACTCCATAAAATAGAAAAATACACTATTAAAAGTTGAAATGCAAAAATGCAATACTTGCCTGTGATACCCGCAATACTCATCTTTAACCACTAGATGTCTTTTGTATTTCCATATCATTGACGCCCAGCACCATTCAAAGCACATGTAGACTGTCATAGGTCCACCCACAGCCATTTTTTGGACAGTGAAAAAGAAGCAGTTTTCCTCTCTTTTACTCTATTTTCTAATTTTATAATTCTCCCTGCGAGCATAATAATTTGTTTGCTCCCTGTTCTGCTTGTTTTTCTGCGCTACAGAGACTACAAAAGACCAATTCAAAAAAAAATTATCAAAATCAAATTTGACCATGTATTAATGAATAGAGAGCTGCAGTAAAATTCTTTTCAACATGTCATCCATTTCCATTGTTCTTTTTTGTGCTGCTCAAGAGGATTTTGAAATAAATTGGCCTATTAGTTGGGAGGATTAGTAGACCAAAAGTTTGTAATAGGGTTTGAGAAGATTTTTCTGATTTTTTGCTCAGAAATATAGTAAAGGAGTTTGAGAGCCTGGAAAATGCTAGGAATGTAAGGTACAGAAATAAAGAAAACAAACCTTAGAATATTATGATAATTTAATTTGTAAGCTAGGGACAGCTAGTGATATGACACTATACTGGCCAATAATAATAATACTTTTTGAATGGCTGCTATATTGAGTCAGAAATCTAGTAGAAAAGAAATATAAATTTTTAGAGAAGCACCCATCCATCAAAAATGTTAATGCTTTAATATATTACGATAATCATAAAGATTTGAATGCAAGTTGTTTACAAACTGAAGGCATGCTATCAAATATTGGCTTAATGTTCCAATATCATCCCATGGAGATCAGAACTGGAGCCCCCAGGCAAAAAACATGCAGCTGAAAATAAAAAAATGTTCTTTATATCTATGGCTTCAACAGTCCCATATGAAAAAACACAACTAAAAAAAATTGTATGAAATGCTATATTGCAGAGGAAGTTGTACATTTGTAAAAATATAAAGTCTAAAAGCTTTATATAACACTTATTAACATATCTTTAACACATTTATCCTACATTATAGCTACATTATCATGATATGTGAAGCACATATCAGGGCAGCACGGTGGCTCAGGGGTTAGCACTCTGGCCTTTGCAGCGCTAGGTCCTAGGTTCGAATCCCAGCCAGGACACTATCTGCATGGAGTTTGCAGGTTCTCCCCGTGTCTGTGTGGGTTTCCTCCAGGTGCTCCGGTTTCCTCCCACATCCCAAAAACATGCAGTTAGGTTCATTGGCTTCCCCCTAAATTGACCTAGACTACATTAATGACATATGACTATGGTAGGGACATTAGATTGTGAGCTCCTTTGAGGGACAGTTAGTGACACGACTATGGACTCTGTACAGTGCTGTGTAATATGATGGCGCTATATAAATACTGTATAATAATAATAATGTGAAACCTACATACAGGGTGATCCTCTAGGTATGCACCATGCGGGAACAATCCAAGGCACCAGGAAAGTATTTTTATTCATAATAATATTAGTAATAATAAAAATAATAATAATAATAATCATTTTTACTTTTAGAGCGCCAACAAATCACAGAGCAGGGTACATAAAATGGGGCTTGCAAATGACAAACAAATGCAAACAATGACACAGGAGGAAGAGAGGATCCTGACTGAAATATCTTACTATTACAATAGTTTTTATTACGTTTAAGATACATGTTAATACTGAATACACTAATATAGAACAATTCAAAAGTGTTATAGTAACATTAGGACATAATGCAATTGGTATCATTTCATTGTCAAAGGAAGATAAAAGGAACAGTATTTATACATAGCTAATACAAGCTAAAATACAAAATGTAAGAGCCTTCCATCTAAGAGGTGGGGGAGAGTAGTACACAATAGAGGGAGGATATGAAATAATGGCTAATTATCAGTGGGTTAAGGAACAGATACTGTAGGTAGGTAAGATTGAAGGTGAGTTCAGAAAGTAGGAGCAAGCCTATTAGGATAAGGGATGGAGTTCCAGAGTGGGGACAGTTCTAGAGAAATCTTGGAGCCATGAATGGGAGGAGGTTATGAGTGAGGAAGTCATTAGTAGGTAATTGTGGGAGCAGAGAGAGTGGCTAGGACTGTATCTGTGTATCAGGTCAGAAATATAGGCGGGACAAGAGCTGATAAGTGATTTAAAAAAACAAAGCAAAAATAACCCAATATAACCACAAATAGTAATACTAGATTGGGTCAAGCCCATATTTGTAATAAATCATATCTTCTGGTGGAAGATCAAACTATAATTGTCCCCTTTATTGAAGAAGCCAGCCATTGTACAATGTATTTTTTCCAGTTATAAGGAAGACCAACACACAAGTTAAAGCTCATGCTCCCTGCTGATTGGACAGTTCTAGTCCTGACTTACCAAGGGCATGTCAGCTTTATGCAGAGAGACCACTGCTTTCACACAAAAGTAATTTTCTGCGGCATTCTAGCATGTGCCAGGCTTTGTCATTATAGCTGTGGTTGCTTTTAATAAAACATAAATATAATATTAATAATTAAACATAAAAAATATTTGAATTCTCAAATATGCTGTTTAAAGCAAACGGTAAAAATCCCAGTTAGATCAAATGTATTTCAAGGCGGTAACACTGCAAATCATGGAAAAGTCCAGATAAAACAAATTCTTGTGGAATATAACATTTATACATGCTGTACACGTGAGATACATTCATGTTAATTTTCCTTCTGTCATAACTAAAACTGTAGATGAAATAAAAATATTTTTAAGCTTGTTGGCCACTTTATGCCTTGCAAAGCACAAAAGTCTTGATGTGTTGACAATCGTGACATTTACAGCAAAGTGCTTACTGCACTTTTTCCTGGAGGCTCTGTAATTATCACAGCGTCACAGTGCCGATTAGGTTTAAATCATATTACTTGAAAAGTATGAGTTACTGAGCGAGAAAAAGTTCCACCCGCTTTCGCCCTTATATTGTGAACATAACAAACGTGGCTGCCCTGTATGGCAGGTAGAAAGAAACGGTAGGGGGCAGCAATGTCATAACCTGGCTCGGGCACTGGACATGGGGTCCAGGATATGTGTTGCAGATCCCAGCTATAGCAATGCCACTGCTTGCACATGACTGAATATAATGTGAACCTATTCCCAGTATAAACTGCCTACATATGCCACATCCTTGTACCTACAAAATATGCCCAAATAGAGGCCAACGGATACACATAAACCTCAGCACAATGTATTTTTTTACAAAACATTTTTTTTAATATTGCCATTATGCACACTGAATTTAGAAGTAACTATATCTAAACCTAGGTTAAAGGGGAACTTCAATAAATCAGGACTACTATGCAACCAGCATATTGTTCAGACAATGGCCCTGATTCATTAAAGTTCTCAAAGAATGTAAAAGACTATAACAGTAAGCCTGAGTTATCCAGCAAACCTGGAATGTATTTAAAAAAAAATAATTTACCAGTATTTTCAAATGTTTTTCATTTTGAAATAGATATTCCAGGTTCACACACTATAGTCTATCTTCTCTAGGCTTGGAGATATTTAATAAATCAGGCCCAATTATTGCTTTTGCCAAGATAACTTAGTGTACAACACAGCTTTCTAAGTATGATATTAAGGAAAAAGTAATGTACCACATAGCTTACAAAGTGTAGGGTTTGATTGTCTTGGGTATGCATTGTGTAAAGTGGTAGGACCTTAGTACTACATCATGGGCAAGGTAAAGCTCCACAAGTCCTATGTGGCTAGCTTTTGCCCCCATGCTTTGAAAAGTGCAGCTGTTAATGGTCTAGAATATGCACTGTGATCAGTATAGTGCCCTTATATTAGTGGCCAGAGTAGGGAA
>NC_092864.1:23916588-24017884 GCF_032062135.1 Pyxicephalus adspersus | reverse complement strand
AATATCCACTTTTGTTAGTGGTCATTGGTAAATGTCCATTTTCTTTGGCGGTCATTGTTATTATCCACTTTTGTTAGCGGTCATTGGTAATTGTCCATTTTCTTTGGTAGTCATTGTTATTATCCACTTTTGTTGGTTGTCATTGGTAATTGTCTATTTCATTTGGAGGTCATCAGTAATTATCCACTTTTGTTAGTGGTCATTGGTAATTGTCTATTTTCTTTGGTGGTCATGGTTAATATCCACTTTTGTTAGTGTTCATTGGTAATTGTCTATTTCATTTGGTGGACATCGGTAATTGTCCACTTTTGTTGGTGGTCATTGGTAATTTTCCATTTTCTTTGGCGGTCATTGTTATTATCCACTTTTGTTAGTGGACATTAGTAATTGTCCATTTTCTTTGGTAGTCATTGTTATTATCCACTTTTGTTAGTGGTCATTGGTTATTTGTTCATTTCATTTGGAGGTCATTGGTACTTGTCCACTTTTGTTGGTGGTCAGTGGGACCTTAGAAACAGATCACTGGTTTTAGTATTTGCTTAAAAGGACAGAATCTCTATGGCTATCACCCCACTAGCTTCTGCTTCTCTGTTTTTCTAAGCAACATAATAAGTACAATGTCAAATGTTCAACTTGCTACATTTTCAGCTTTCAACATCATAGTGGCCAGAACTAAATGTGGGACCACACAAAAATGTCTGCATAATACTTTGTCATGAAAAAAAAAAAAAGCTAGAGACACAGGCCGGCTTGTAGGAGCCAATGTTTTTTTCTAAGCTGTCAAATAACTCATTGTGTATTGCTTTGAAATCTAATCTTATTAATATTTGCAGCAAACATTTTACATACGCACTGCTTTATTATTACTTTGTGTTCGGAGCCTGAAAACGAAAAATAATGAAAAAAAAAAAGAAAAAATACATAGACTGTGGTGTTTTTCTGCTTGTAATTTCATAAGCTCTTCTTTTTTCATGAACTTGGAAGCTCGATAAGTGAAGGAAAAACAATGGAACATTTAATTACGCTTGTCTGTGTGTGAAGTGGGAGATACATTGCAGGAAATTAACTAAACAGGACAGTGATGGGGAGGTAATGTGAATGCATTACATAGAAAGACAACTCATTTGAAATAAAAAACGTTTTATTCCTTGATAAGCGTTAAACTGGAGGCTGGAACGTACACCCCTCCCCCACATATTAGTCTCTGCATTTCCTTATTGAAGAGGCTATTTTTCAAAGTCTCTGTAGTGCGGTCCTTGCATGAGAAATAGGGAGGCTTGGAGAAAGTAGGAACATGGGGCTAGTATTATTAAAGTGTGTGAACAGCTGGCGGGTCTGAGTTAATGTCAGCTCATACGAAAAGTCTTTTAGAAATTTTAGCTTTTATCTCCAGAAAACCCACAGGAGAGATTTCATTTTTTTTTTCAATGCGAAATCTAGTACTAAATATGATTGTGCAGATAAAGCGAGTTGCAGCATATTATTTATGGAAGAATAAAGCACACAGAGGCTGATGCATAAAAATTCAAGAGATAGAAAATGGAGCAGAGGGTTTGCCTGTAGCTGCCAGGCAGGTTGGCTGTAATTTTTTGGCGCTAAGGTTTATATGTGAAGGGATATATTGTTAATTGTTATGGACAACTACCCATGTTTTTCCCCGCTTTATATTTAAAAAGTTGGGGTACATGAATAATTGTAACTTTTGACATTAAGATAAATTAAAGCTTTCTTTTTAGCTTTTAATTGTAAAGGTTCATCTGCTGTAAAGAAATTGATTACCAAAAAGGGAGTTTCTCACTTTATGCATTAAAAGCTGCACCGACAGAACCTGCCTCACCTCCTGAAGATGTACAGTATCCTCAAATACCCCCCTTTCCGGCCCATGCCTTTCCGGCCCATGCCTTCCCGGCCCACGCCTTCCCCTCCCACTCCTTTTATATATATTGGAGTTTGGTTCTTTAATTAACAGATGTTCAGCATCACATGTAGCCAATACCTAGAGCTGTCAAATGCTATTTTTATGTATCTGCCAGACTTGTAGCCACTGATCAATGCATTTTTAGGTTTGCATAGCCCCACCCAAGAGGAGACAACTGACTGTGTGTATTAGGCCTGCAAGCTCTTTACCGGATTACTAAGGCAAGTTGCTGCATTTTCTGAAAAGCAATGAACAGCAAGCTGCTATCAGGCAAAAGCTGACTGCATTGCACAGGGAGACCAAATAATGGCTTTACCTAGGGAAATCTCCTTAGCCAGGGAACAAGCTGCAGTAAACAATAGGAAAAAAATAGAAAAAAGTTTGATTTTAATACACTTTAATTGTTGAATCATTTTTCCACAGATGTAGAAGTAGTGTTTTCTCTGAACAATATAACATTTGCTTGAAATAATTGTTACTCATTCGATTCATTGTTTTTGGCTTTATACATTGAGCTCCATTTTCCAGTCATACAAAGTGAATGCATGTCCAAAGATGATCTCAAAGTATCCTTGAATGTATCTCACACTGATCTCAAATAGAATATTTAATCTCCAACTCTGCACTAAGTTGGGGAACAGGTTTTTATCGTATGATATGGCTGACTCTTCACAACCGTGCTGCCTCCTGGTTAAGGCTACCGGTAGCCATGCCGGCACATGTTATCCAGTCCACAGAAAAGACGTGCAGCCAGCTCCGCATGTAGCCTTAAAATGCCCAAAAAATACAAAAAAGGTAAAAACATTATTCTTTGATAAAAGGGGCATTTTTTATTTTTGAAGTACTTAGCAAACTAAATGTCATCCTATTAGGATTTCAATTTGTTTTATATATATGTAGTGTTTTAATCAGACTTTCATAATGGAATGGTATAGAACAAGCTCAAGCAGTATAATATAAGCACTGTGTTTATATTAAGCTCACACATATCTACTTATTAAAAAGAATTCCTTTTAAAAATACATGGCTTCTTGATAATACGTAAATAATTTACTACCTGATTTATGACACATCAGCAGCGCACCTGAACCTTTAGCAGCGCTATCACAAATCAGTTCAATTCTCCTTCCACTCATTCACGCCCACAGTTATCAAAGCAGATGAGCCCCATTCTGTTGGACTAATTATGTACACTGATACATTATGAACACACATCATTTCTTCCTCTTACTGCCGTGCTATCATTACAAGGCGTATGCGTATAATTAATTTACCATGCGTTCTGCTGCTACATTTTATTTATATCCCATAACACCATCATGATTTTAAACTGCCTCTTATCATTTCCCAGATTACAAGCAGGTGGGCAGAAGTAAGATATGAGTGTTCGGCCATGTTGCCATAAACCATATGTCTGCACAAATAAACCCTGCCTATAATATTCAGTGGATCATTACAGATATGGGGAAGGAATTATTTGTGCAATATGTAATGGTTTCATACTTTGTAACCAATTAGGCATTACCTCTCCTGATGAAAGATGAGCTGAGCCAATGAGATTTTCTGCCAAGCCGTTAAGCATCTGGTTAACATTTGAATGTAAGATTTCATATTTGCAATAACAGTCAAGAAATCTTCCATTTGGAATTGAACAAGGAAAGTATAATGGAGCTGGCATAGCTCTTGCAGGCTGTATTTCATATCATACAGGGGAACAATTTTGGATCTCTGAATTTACTAAGAACTACATTGTTGTTTTACTAATAAAATGTCTGTTTCATTTTTAATATATCTATCACAGAAATAGTGAACAGAGCCGCCAGGCATGTATTGTCCCTAAAGTGGGTCAAGGCGCAGATTCTATACAACCACACTAAATGCACCAGAGCACCCACATGGAGTGATGCACATTGATGAAAACGACTCCCTGGTTGCTGCCTACAGACTCACTCAGACTGGCATCAGCTGGAAACAAAGTAAGGTACAGAATCAGGAGGCAAAATTATGGGTCAATCAGGGTTTGAGGACAGACGGACAATATCGATGTCTTTATTGGGTATCAGAAACTGGAACAGAGAACACAGAACAAGGAGCTCAAAACAGAATCACTGAGAAATTTTTGCTTTGCAGTTCTCCCATTCACTGAGCCATTCTAAATAACTTTACCAAGTATAACATCAGAGGAAGTGTCCAGCAGCACTTCTCTTTAGGAACCAGCAGAAAGAATAGGAAAATAGTATTGGCCAAATACAGGTAGTTCCCCTGGTTACATACAAGATAGGGACTGTAGGCTTGTTCTTAAGTTGAATTTGTATGTAAGTCGGAACAGGTACATTATTTTAATAAATGCAGATTAGGACAGATGTTTGTCTCAACATATTATTAGACAGCATGGTGTCAATTACTGTATAAAATCCTCACTGTGAGCTAATCACAAATAAAGCAAACTCTGCTTTGATATGCAAAAAGAAACAACTGCAGAGTTTGTCTTGGTCATTAAATAGTTACAAGATGTTACAGATCAGCTCAGCTCTTAAGATCACCCACAACCTCAGCTGTGTTTAGCAAAAGATTTCTTCTGCAAGTCATGCAAACTGCCCCTACCCCCTTCAAGCCTCTGTCCTGCACAGGAGAAAGCAGGGAAGTATCTAGGAGTCGTTCATATGTCAGACGTTAACGCGAGGACTACCTGTTCATTTCTTGATGGGTTTCCAGGGAGGTGAAAAACCATTAAACATCGAGGAACATGAATCAAGCAGGTGAGCAACAGCAGAGTCATCTTGCAATGACTTAAATTGTGAATAAATTTGTTTTGAAGACAAATATATCTTAAGATATAAAATGCAGGTATTATAATATAGTTAGTAAAGGCAACAAAATAATAAATTTTACTTGCTTGGGACACAACTAATATTAGCCAACAATGAACCTTTAAAATCTAAAACTTTAAATGGTACTTGTGGTATGGGCAGCAGGCAAACTGGGGAGGTGTGGTGGGACCATGAGATTCCTGTTTACTACCGTACACAATTAGGATTTCTTTGGTTTTATTGTTTTTATTCTTTTGGAAGATTCTGAATAATTACTTCTTAAAAAGAAACTACAACCAAAACACCATCAGGGATACTTTCTTCAGTTGTCACCAGTTGTCTCCCAGCTTGCACTACAGTGGGATGAAAATATGTGGCTTGGATGTGTCTATCATCATTGTATCTGCTGTTTAAAGAGATCCTTCCACATCTTGTTAAAAGAAAGATAGATGCTCCTTTCAACTGAACATCCCACTCCAGCATCTTCAGCATGTCTTCCTGGTTCTCCTGATGATGTCAACGTCTCACCCAGGGACTGTAGACATTGGCCTGATTTATTAACCTCCCTGTCAGTATTCCCGAGTGTGGCTTGAGGTGGATTTTCTATGCAAAAAGTGGTAACCCCGAGCCACACTCGGGGTGGAATTTCCAGGGAGGGTAAAACTCCTACCCTGTTCCCAGTTCCAGCGGTGTTCCTTCAGTGCTGTCCGACGACTTCTTCTACTGCCAAAGCCGGTCAGGCATTTGTGCAAGCTGGCGATGCCCGCCTGGCATCTGCATCCCCAGCGTGTGAACACTGGGGACGCTAGGCTAGGGAAAGCAGATGCCGGCCAGGCATGTGCTCGCGAGTGCGTGCCTAGATGTCGGGACTGTGCAGTCAGGTAGGCGGGACCGGGCAGGAAATATAAAGTTAAGAGGATTTTTAAATGCACCGCTTTTGCATTTAAAAATCCTCTTTAATCATACTGCTATTGCGGCAAAGCTATCCAAGGCTAGAGAAGATACACATTCATCATTTGCTGGATCACTCAGGTTCACTGATGAAAGTGAATTTTCTCTATAGTGTTAGTAAAGTATGCATGAGCAAAATCTGTGAGGTTTCATCAGCAAGACCTGGTAGCCTTTTGAAATGTATGATGTTTATGTAAGAAGGCTGGATGAGGATAATGACATTGCCATCCTCTCTTAGGTGAGAAATAAGGAAGTAAAAATGCCCCCATCAAAAAAACATTTTTCCTAAAATAATCTACAGAACTTGCTAAAACTACTTTATGAGGTAGCCGATTCCACATTTTCACAGAACTTAAAGTGAAGAATCCCGTCTTTATCCAGGGATTAAACTTTTCCTCCAGACGTAAAAAATGCCCTCTTGTTCTTTGTAACGATCTTAAAATGAATAATCGGGATGAGAGTTCTCTATATGGACCATTTATATATTCTTAACAGTACTTACATCTGTACAGTAATTGAGATCTTTCACCTGTAAGTAATTTTGCAGTGCTAGGTGTTGTCAAAGGATTACTGTAATTTTAGGCTAAAGGAGATTTGAGACTGACGGTTGGCATTATTTATTTTTGAGAATTTAGGACAAGAAGCCAGCTGCATGTTAAAACATATCACTGTCAAATATACCAGCTTCATCCTAAACCGTACCTAAACTCAAAAATTTCCCTTAACATAAAATGGTAACAACCCTATGTAGAATAAAAATTCTGTTGTTTGTTTATTTGTTTTTTTAAGTGCAACACCTTTTTTTTTTTAAAAAAAAGGGTGCAGCACCACCCCCTAATTCTCAATCGCCCAAGCGATCGAGGATGCTAGTTCTGCACATGCCTGAGATGAGAAGGAGCCCTTTTGTCAAAAGGAAAAAAAAATGCCAATCTCAGGCATGTGCAGAGAGATCTGCAAGTTTTTTCCCAGTTACGTCACCCGATCTCATGCCTGGGTTAGGTGACATATAAACAAGAACCTGGAAGAAGAGGAGAAGATGGGGCCGCCCAGAGCGCCCGCTCAAAGACGGATGTGGGGACGATGCGGGACCCAAAGGAAGAAACCTCCAGATGGATCAGACTGCCCTGCGGGATTGAAGGTAAGTGGATTTTTGTTTGTATGGGAGACTTTTGAGTCTAGTTCCTCTTTAAATGTATTCATTCCTGGGGCTTGAATATTTAGGTATGAATGTCAATAAGTGGTTCACATAAGGAAACTGGAAATGTTTTGGCTTTATAGTTTAAGAAGAAATCCATAAAAAAAATTCTGATCTACCTGCTTGTTTTATTTCGGTAACTCTAGTACTGAAGTTATTTTACCAGCATACCAGCCAGGGAATTAGACTTTTCATAATAGGAGTCATAAGGCAGCTTTTACATTTCTCTTTGTACTGGTTTCCATTAAAATAATGCTGGTAAATATACTCATAATAATCATCAAGATGACACCCCATGTAGGTCATTCGGTAAGGTTCATGCCTTATAAGCCTTTTTCAGTATAAATTAGCTTGTACTGCATGCCAGCAATATATTACAAGGGACATGTAGAATCAACTTAAACTTATCCTTATGACCTTGCTGAAATGCCAAGGACGAGTTAAGTCTTTTTTATTGATGTCAGCACACTGTGGCGTATACAAACACACACAAATGCTAAAACAAATAATTAAACAACTATGTCCCAAAAGACCACAAACTGATGAGTTTATCACAAGACCATTTTCCATTTTGGAATTCTTAAACGCAAAACATTTTTTATGGGACAGTTCCTTAGATAAACGTTTAATTATGTATGCTTGGAGACTGTTATTTTTATTTGTACTGTGAAATATTTTTATGGGGATTAAGTTAAAAAAGACTGAACAAGTAAATGCCAGATGTTTTTTATCTGTTCCTAACAAAGCTGTGTGTATTTTTTTGGTATATGTATAGTATAGTCAGTTATTCTGTGTCATTAATTGGATAAAAACCTTATTCCTTTTTTACTTGGGGAAAAATTACAAATATCTGTATCCATATTATATCTATATTATTATGTTCTGCTCCTTTCTCCTGGTGCAGTAATAAGGTTAAACTGAGCAAAGTAGATAAATGCTTTACAGGATAGAAATATATGTTAATATTTCCTTAAAAAAAGATAACAGTATAGAAGACCCGGTGTTTTTCAGTGTTTTTTTTTAAGCAGCAGATAACATATAATTAAAAACTTTTCGTTTTGCACCAACGATTTAGTTATAAACGGAGCAACTTCGCTACAATGTTTGAACTTGTATCACCCTTACTGTACACTCTCTTATTGTGTTTTTCCTTTTATTGTAAACCTCTCATTGAGTGCTAGATTCCCTTTACTCCCTATTACCACTTTTAGAATAAATAGTAAATAGTGGGGAGTAAATAGTGGGAAGTAAATAGTGGGGAGTAAATAGTGGGGAATAAATAGTTGGAAGAATGTAGTGGAAAGTAAATATTGGAAAGTAAATAGTGGGGAGTAAAAAGTGGGAAGTAAATAGTGGGGAGTAAATAGTGGGGAGTAAATAGTGGGAAGTAAATAGTGGGAAGTAAATAGTGGGTAATAAATAGTTAGAAGTGAAAACTGGGGAGTAAATAGTGGGAAGTAAATATTGGGTAATAAATAGTTGGAAGTAAAAACTGGGGAGTAAATAGTTGGAAGTAAATAGTGGGAAGTAAATAGTGGGGAGTAAATAGTGGGGAGTAAATAATGGGAAGTAAATAATGGGGAGTAAATAGAGGGAATTAAATAGTGAAAAGTAAATAATGGGAAGTAAGTAATAGGGAGTATATAGTGGAAAGTAAGTAATGGGAAGTAAGTAATGGCGACTAAATAGTTGGAAGTAAATAGTGGGGAGTAGGGATGAGCGAAAATGCTTCTCGCGAAAATTTCCTTGAAGTTCCGATGGGTCCACAAAATTTTGGAGAAAACCATCTAAAATCACTATAGGAGGATTATCATGGCTGCATTTATAAATACAGCCGTGGGAATTCTCCTGTCAGTGGCTGCTCTGCTTCCCTGATTGCTGTTGCTGCCCTGTAGAACGTGTTCCTGGATAGAGTTTTTCTATCCAGGTACACAGGACTCCTGTGTTCTTAGATGGGGAAACTCTATCCAAGAACACACACAACTACTAAAGGGCTGCAAGAGCAATCAGCTGTCAGCTCCGCTCCCCTGATTGGTCTTGCAGGTCCAAAAAATTTGATCCTGCTGGCCGAATTTACAAAGGCCGTTCCCGCCTACATGTTTGGTAAGCGAAAACAGCCCAATTCACTGTGAGACCGAATTTAATAAATTTGCTCGCTCATCCGTAGTGGGAAGTAAATATGGGGGAGTAAATAGTGGGAAGTAAATAGTGGGAAGTAAACAGTAGGAAGTAAATAGTGGGAAGTAAATATGGGGGAGTAAATAGTGGGGAGTCTGACTGGTGCTTGGGATGGTAAGGAAACACCATATTCAAACTAAAATACAGTGCATCTATATAGTGAAGGCTGATCTTCTGCAGGTTAGGAGAATGGAACCATTACACAATTTCCTAGACATTTCCACATGTGTTGCCCCCTCAACAAAGATTACCTTGTTCCTAGGTGTGGTAATTACTTCTTAATATTACTTTTAAGGTTTATTTTTGAAAAGGAGTAACAAAAAGTGTGGAAAACCCTAAAAGGTAGAACACAAACAAGTAATCTCTACAAGGTACTCCTGGAATAGCAATAAGAAGTAGAACCTATGGCAGCAAGGGCTTCAATGTTTTCTTGGCAACAAGTTGTTACATATATCTTTGTAGCAGCAGGACTTTGCATGGGCTAGATTGAATAGGTGGAGACCCCAGCAGTATATGGTCCAACCCAGAACCTGAACAGAGACAGTAGTAGCCTATAATCAAAGATAAGGACAAGGACCACTTCTAGAAATTCACTCTGGATATTTATTTAAGCTCATTGATGTTTGGCTGATGCAGCATTACAATTAGGCCCCCTAACTTCAGCCTTTGGGACATGACAGCCAATTATTTACAGCTATGCCTGCAGCATGAGGGCATGGAGTGTAGAAGATCAAATTTGGCAGATGGTCGGATGGTAAACGGAACAGAAAAGTTGATTCAGACTGTACCCATTTACCAAAAATAAACATTTTTTTTCAAAAAATAAATTTTCCTGGACATGAGATTTCTCAGGTGCTCTGCAAGAATCATTCTGACTTATTCGATCTCAAGCATCTTTATTTCTGATGTTACCTTTAGTAGCTTTGACCTTTTTCTTTTGGTATTTGGATCTCTTTCTTGAGTCTTGTTGCCCCAAACTTATTGTTAATATCATTGTTGCCCTGGATGCTGATCCCTATTCCTAAACTGTCCCAGATAAATACTGTGCTTCTTCCATCAGATTTGTCCACTTAATGAGCCCCAGTAAGCTCCAAAAAATGGTCAGCAGTGTATGTTTTATC
This sequence comes from Pyxicephalus adspersus, assembly GCF_032062135.1. Classification (NCBI taxonomy): domain Eukaryota; kingdom Metazoa; phylum Chordata; class Amphibia; order Anura; family Pyxicephalidae; genus Pyxicephalus; species Pyxicephalus adspersus. The sequence goes on along the minus strand of NC_092864.1, from coordinate 24,007,711 downwards.
CTTGATCCACAGAATATATTTGGCGCTAGGTAAAGGGGCCTCTCGAGTTCCATGGGAACATTTTATGGTGTGCAGCAAAATAGAAATTCCTCTGCATAGTTGCAATTTCCAAAGTGAGAAATTTGGAATTGTATTGATCACAGAATAATAAAAGCCTCTGAGGTTCATTTTCAGGTCTTGTTTTGGTCAAAAATATTTTTCTGCCAACACAAGTCAATAAAATCATAAAACTTCAGCTTTTGATCTGTCATGTATTGGGATCTGTGCTTCCCTCCCTCATTTCTGTTGATGCTTTCCTCTTCTTGGATGTTTCTGATGTTGTATCATGATTGTTGATTCTTCCAGCTGTTGCCTATAAGTCATTTCTCCTACCACATTGGTAGGAGACATTACTAGAGGCCAGGTCTGAAAAGAGAAAACAAATTCTTGCTCTTCTGATGAGCAAGTTGGCCACTGCCATGTGGGACATGGCTCAGAATAAGGAAGGATACTATGGGCCTGATTTACTTAAGTTCTCCTAGGCTGGAGAAGATACACTTTAATTGTTGAACCTGGGTAATCCAGCAAACCTGTAATGAGTTTCTTAAAAGTCATTTGCTATTTGTAAGCAAATGTTTCCAATCCTGAGTCAGATTCATTTTAGGTATGCTGGAACACCCAGGTTCACTGAAGAAAGTGTATCTTCTCCTACAAGGACCATGGGCATAATGTTGACCCTTCCACATTTTTGGACAAGGTTCCACCGTGTGTGCCCACTTTATTAAAAAGACTTTTGCTGCTGTGAGTAAACCCCAGATGCTGCACAAATCCTCAGAATAATAATAGTGTTAATTAACATTTGACATTAACAGACAGCCTTGATAATTTCACAAGGACTTGGACTGCATTTCTACTCTGCATCTTCGCCAGAGGTTGAATACTTTCAGTTCAAAACTGATTTTTCTAATTTCTGATATTAGAGTTTATTCTTTAATAATAGATATACCCTCAAGTATCCAAATGTTGCTTGGCTACATATTCTAGATGATGTTCCTGAGGTTTCATTATCACAATTATTATAGCACAACTAGACTTTTTATTGCTTAGATCATATAATACCTATTATGGATATGATAATAAAATTACTATTATAATGGCAAAACTACACTGTTGATTGTTTAAAGCATTACACCTGAGCCATCTCAGTATACTTCCACTCATTTTCAATTTATTGTTTTCTTTTTCTTTCCCACACAAAAGGTTTATGAAAAAGTATGCCAGCTGTACATACATTTTGTGTTATACATTGACATTTTTCATTTTGTTTTATTATCTGTAGTCATAAAAAATGTTTTGTCTTTTTAAGGACAAAATTTGGGCCTAAATACTTTTTTTTAACCTTTTTTGTATCATGTACCTAAGAAAGAAAGGAGACACTCTCAGGTGCCTGCACCTTTCAAAGCCTTGAACTACTTGAGTAGCCCGAATGAAACACTTTCCAGTAGTATCAAAAGTTGGTGTTTATTTTGCTGTATTTCTGTTTTCAACTATTTTACAGCAAGTTTAAAAAAAAATCAAATATGTCAAAGTTTGAAGTGTTTCTGAATTTCAGCAAGTCATTTAACAACCCCTTTGTTTAAAAGAAATAAAATGTAAGTACTAATTGAGTTTTTAGCTTCTTCAAATGCTTTAAAGCGACCCAAACAAAGGGATTCAAATATTATAGTCTAATAAAAATATGAAGAAGTGACTTGAAAATTGCAGGAGAAAAGACTCACAACCATGATGTACAAAAAGTGTATAAAAGGCTACCATAGGAAGCATTAAATGTCTAAAATGATTTATCAACCATAAAGTTTTCTACTTACAAAGTCCTGGTAAAGTAATTTCTTACTGAGTGGGTATGATTTGAGTGTATATATATTTATCAAGTAATTGACATTTTTTCCATTACCAATTTTACCAAAAGGAACGACAAATGTATCTGTAAACATATAACAGTGTATATGTTTATGGGATAACATAACTATACAATATTAATAATTCCCTTACTAGCAAATGGGAAGGTGGTCATCTCTTCTAGGAAAGGTTCTCCAAGGCTCTAATGATGTCTTTAAATGTTTGCAATGACATCTGCTTTTGATTTTAGGGACCAATTTACTGGCTTTTACACTGAAACAGGCATATAATAAACACACATTTTGTCACCATATATCTTCCATTTTTTTTATCCCTCATCAGGCTGATTCTATATGTTTTTTATTCTTCCATTCAATAAAAGCATGAACCTATCAATAAAAATTATATATTAATTTCTGTGTGTGAAATTACTGAAGAAGAATTAAATGTCAAAGTGTTTGAAAATATATTGATTCTTAGTAATTTACCTGCCCTCATTTTTTAACTGATGAACAGGCATAGGGAAATATATTGCAATGTTCCTTCCAGCTGTCAGCACATTGCAAGTACCAACATTGTACAAGAGAAAAACTGTTTCTATAAAAAAAAAAACCTGACCAGGATCCCCTAGACCAACTTTATCCTCAGGAGTGCCTTGGAAATCATATAGGGGAAGGGGTATATATATATATATATGGGGTATATATATTATTATTATTATTATTATTAATAAACAGGATTTATATAGCGCCAACATATTACGCAGTGCTGTACAATAAATAGGGATTGCAAATGACAGACTAATACAGACAGTGATACAGGAGGAGAGGACCCTGCCCCGATGAGCTTACAATCTAGTAGGTGAGGGAATTTCACACACAATAGGATGGGAGATATGTAGTGGTGGGAAGTAGTGGTGGTTTCAATTGACAGAAGAAGACATACATTTATTTACGTATAAAAAAACATATGTGTATCAAGACGTCAGAAGTACGGGAGACGCCATCAGTAGACTTTTGACGGCATATGACTGACAGAAGCTTCCAATGCCAACAAGAATATCAACAGTTTTTTTTTGATGAATACAAATTATATTAAAACAAATATAGGAGCCAAAGATAATGGAAGAAATGTGTCTAATTATTTTATAATAAATATTAAAATTAGGATATAAGTTGCAAAAAACTAATTTTTGGGAAGAATATATTGTAAAGTAACCAATGGGAAGTTAATAGTGGGAAGTAAATATGGGGGAGTAAATAGTGGGGAGTGTTCCATCTTACTGGTGCTTGTTAGGGATAGTAAGGAAACTTACTTTACTACTATGACCATTCATAGATAGAGGGGTAAACCCTGTATTTACTTTTGTAGGCAGATTTGGTAGACAATAGGTCAGATTAAAAGAAATAGATTTCCTAAAGCTCTCCAAGACTGGAGAAGATAGAGTATAATGGGAGAACGTGAGTGATCTAGCAAACCTGGAATGGATCTGGCCCAGAATTGAAAACATTTGCCAACTAATACTAAACAATTAAGTTTAAGTTTGCTAGAAAGGATTTCCTAATTTTGGTGAGCTTTAATAAATCAGGCCCAATGTGCCCACATTTGCCCAAAATTCTTTTGCCAACTTTCATTCTATACATTACATATAAAGCCAAATTAGTGGACATTTGCTCATCATTTATTCCTAATATTCCACAACATTTTTCTTTGGAATAAAAGATCTTTACTTCAAGCATGATAAGAAATTAACGATTACCTGAAATATAACTATTTGTATAATAAATATGCGTGGCTGAGATGTCAAATGATTGCATTATTGGTAGAAAATACAAAAAATTGTCTATAGAAAGTACAATACAGTTCCAGCACTTCTAGAGTTAACTAACAAACAAAAACAGTATAACCCCTCCCGGAGCTAAACAGCCTACCATACCAGGCGTTTGGGCTGATATCCCCATAGCAAAGTATAGATTCTACTATGGGCCATGTAATGTTTGTTCTTTTGTTCACATCTAAAAATAGGCTGTTAAACCCCCGAGTACTCAAATGTATAAACACAGTTTCAGCACTATGGAGAACTCCTGTCGGCAAATTTGCCTGCAGGCTCAAAATCTGTTTATATGGCTACTGTACAAGGGACATTCCACAGCTGTTAACTGGCTCCTGTATTTGCATGGTGCACATTCAAATGATTGTACAGGGGATGAATGTAACTGTGGCATGCCAAAAAAAAAAATGGTAGAATGGCCCTTGGGCGAAAAAAAAAAAACGGCTTCACTTGAAAATTAGACTCCACTGAGTATCATGATTATTTTCTGTTATATGGCTTGGCTTAGGGTTTTTATACACAATCACAATGGAAAGGAATATAGGCTGCAAATGTTCTCTACTTTTTAACTTTACTTTCCTGTTGTAATCAGTTTATAATCCATCTTCAAGTAAAGCTTGCATCGTTATTTCATTTTCAGTAATTTGTTTGGTGTCTTTTACCTTATCCTTGTAAATCCGCACTGGGATTACACTTATTCTGTTGTAAATGGCAGCTGCACCCAAAGCCTTCTAGTGTGGTGCATTCTAGTGATTATTGTTAGATTCTCAGCTCCTAAACCATGCACACTCAGTGCTGCAAAATGTTTCTACATTTTTTTTTCATCCTCTTTGATGTCATTGGCATCTCCTGTAAGTTTGGGCAGGTATTTTCCCCCAGGACAGAGGGGATCTGGTGAATATCAAACACAACATATCAGCACAAACACCTCATACCAACTGCCAAGCACCATGTTGGAGGGGTGATGATTTGGTTTTGTTTTTCATTTACAGCTCCTGGGTACCTTGCAGTCATTTATTTGTCATGAACGCTCTGTATACGAAAGAGTCGGATGAGAGGCCATATGTGTGAATGCTAAAGCCTGGCCAAAATTAGGACATACAAAAGGAAAATTATCCCAAATACACCAGGAATTCCACAACAGATAAATGTGTTCCAATGGCCTGGTCAAAATCCAGACCTCAGCCCAATCAAAATGCTGTGGGGGGACCAAAAGAAAAGTGCGCATAAACGCATGCACACTAACCTCAATCAAATGTGACCCGAAACTCCTCTGCAACAATTTTTTTCTGCCAAAGATGGTTCTACAACCTATTGAATCATGAGGTGTACTTCAGTGTTCCCCAACCCTCTTTTCATCAAAGCTCAGCACAAGTCTGACTGAATGAACATAGCATTAGTGTAGATTAGAGTTCCCTTAAGTGGCCATTGCTGACAGGGTTGATGGGACAGCCAAGTGGTTGATAAAATGGCTGGGCTGAGTGATGGAATATTAACTGGTTCAATTATTCTTTATGAAGTCATTGTAGAGTTTCGTGCAAACCTTCTTTTCATTAAGGCTCAGCCTAAGTCTGACTGACTGTACATAGCATTGGTGCAGAGCAGGGTTTCCTAAAATGGTCATCATTGACACCCAATGGTTGATGGGACTCAAACTTGTTTCTGCTAAAGGAGGTTCTACAAATTTTTGAATCATGAGGTGTACTTTAATAAAAAGAGAAAATGTTAACAGTATTTGAAAGAAGGGAGTTGGTATGATAATGAGTTTGGTGGCCTACTGATGTAGGAGAAAATGGAATTTGGAATTCTAGGAATCTCCTGTAGCCCATGACTTACATCACACCACATTCCCATTCATGCCTATTAGTCTAACATTAGCTGGCACTGTGGATTAATCTACATATTATTGAATAAGGATAAGGAGCAATGTTTGGGCCCAGTAAGTATTATTTTGTCAAGTCCCAGGGTGTGGTGGTATCTTTGATGCATGTATTGTATCTATACCAAAGATACAGTTACACTGTAAATGTTTATTTATTAGGCTGCGTAGTCCTGTTTAGGTTTATACACAGTGACATTTTAGCAAAATATTTCCAGAAAAGATACTTCCACTTTCATTTTTTTTTTGTGGTTTTATGGAAGGTACCGCAATAAAATAACCATCAAATTACTATTTACTCTTTCTTTCTTCCTTAGTGGCAAAATGATGGATAACCAAAACCACACACTGAAAATAGATTGTGAACTGCCAGAACAGACTGTGGGAGGAAATTATCACTTACTGTGAACTTGAAAGTTGTGGCCAGAAGTCAACATCATGTTCTTTATATGACACAAGTATTTTGTTTACGTTTGTTACAGGAAGTTAAATATAAAAATATTTTAGTGGTTTATGGATTCAGTCTACCAGTTTCCACCCACTACTAGCACCGTTTGTAGGGTACTTGGCCCTAAGATAAAACATGAGTCAGTTTTCTAAAGCAGGCATTCTTACATGATGTGCACACTCATAATGTGCAATCTGGACTTGTCTAAAAATACTAACACTCGGTTCAATGTCAGGCATCACCTGACCTTGGAATTAATAGAATCAGACAAGACCTGCACCATTAAAGCATTCCAAAGTTGCAGTATTTTAATGCACAATTTTCCAAAACAAGACCTGTATATTATTTTGTATTAAACGAAAATAATAGATTTTTTTACTACTAATATATACATATATCCATACATACTGGTTTTGCCAGCAACTACCAAATGAATGTTTAATTGACATACAATCCCACATCCCAATAAAGATATTAAAAACAAAACAGGAACAGTATACAGGAATTTTTAGTCACCTAAAAGGACAATTATTTCATATAAAAATCAATAGGATACTTTATTAATACCTAATAAAATCAATTAAAAACAAATGGAACTAGTTTACATAAATAAACACTCTCAATTCACATTGCAGAAGATATCTGAGACCGATAATTTGTACATAAATTTTTAGTACATTATTAAATTAACACTATAAATACATGATTGAGCACACTCACATCTATTTACAAAAGGCTTCATCCAAATGATTCCCTCTCAAAATATATATACTGTATATATTAGTGGTGAACAGGGACAGGTGAGTGTATTTAAAGAATTGCAATCAGGCAGGTATAGTTACATTTTGCAGAAGAGATATCGCCTGTCCCTTCTGCAATTAAGAGATAAAGCGGTATCCCCTGTTCCTTCTGCAATAAAGGGATATCGCCTGTTCTTCTGCCTAGTTACAAACGTATGTTCTACTTTAGAATCCACCAAACTCTATGCCAATTGTTTTACCCCTTTTATAGGCCACGTTAAAAGTATAAATCTTCCTAATGCCTATATCTATTGTCTCTGAATCTTTAAATAGGAAAATGACGTAGAAGCCTTCTTCACATTTTCTCAGAGGTTACACATAATTCTTATTCATCTTCTTGGCCTAACATTAGAGAATATAAAAAGACACTATCCTGAAAAGCTTAGAATAATAACTACTTATGTTGTACTCATAGCTACACCACTTTCCAAACACTGGATAAACAATTTTGCTCCTAATCCGATTAAGGTTCTTTACACTGAAAATCTAAACTAATTCTATAGCAGAGTTATAGTAATTAAAAATGACAATGCTGATACTTTTCACCCCACGTGACAACCTTGGACCTCCTGCTATTTCTCAATGTAAGTATTACTTTACCTGTACCTCATCTACAGATAAACATATTCCAACATATTGCTTTGCTTTCTTTTATTCCTCCTTCAACTTTAGTTTAGTCCCCACTTATTATAGAACTACTGTTTGCTTACCTATAAAGCTGGAATTTTTCTGATGTAATATATTGGATCACCTAATTGATTGTTTCTATTTATTACTTTGTAATAAAATATCTGCTACCTTGCTGTATACTAATGCTGGCCCACTTTATTCATGTTACTTGCAAATCTTCAATCAAGAAATATTAAAAAGAAAAAAGTCCATCAGCACAAGTGTGTAGTAAATGCAACACATAGGTATTTCTGAAAAATCTCCTGATAGATCTGTACTAAGTAGGTCTTTGGAAACTGCACAGCTTCAGTATTCCCTATCTATTCATAATTGGGGGGAGCCAACATTAACATGTTCATGTTGATATACTAAAGGGTTTGAGGATGTTCACTTTACAAAGAATACCCAGTAACATGCTAGTTTATAAGAAAAAAAAAATCTTGCTTGCTAAAGTATGCTGACGTTTGCACAGCTTTATATAATTTACTAATTTAAGTAATTATCCCTTTCAGTGTGCTAATTTACTTTGCTAAGTGAACATTTTCAACCTTGTTTTGAATAATCCTAAACTGTTTAGTATAAATCAATACCACCGACACACAGAAGACACCATTTTCATAAATATATTTGAAGGAAAGAAGAAAAAAACAACAAATAATACATTTTTAAATGTAACATTTTCCTAAGCCAGAAGTTCCCAACCTCCTGGTCCAGTCCGGCCGTCTGTCGGAGGGGCCGCAAGAGTACGGAGACCAGCAGTGATCCACGGCTCTGGCTAGTGCACCCCCCAGCGGAGTCAGGAGAAGGACCACACTCGGGGGGCGTACTGGCCAGAGCCGCGGGCCATATCTCCATCGCAGGCTTAGGGCTGTGGGGGGCTTGTGTCTCTGGACACAGACTCAGACCTGTGATGGGAGAGTGGGCATCATGATTTCACTCTGGGGGAAGTTTCTTCTCCATTAAGGGACACACAGCTACCAGCACATGTTTGGTCCAGAGTCCATAGATTTAGTGGTCCTCGAGGTTGGGGACCACTGCTCTAAGTTTTAAAATAAGTAGCTGTATGATAGTGGTTGTGACAACTTATACTTACAAACTATGGTCAATCACAGCCTGCATCTTTTCACTGAACACATCATATTTAGTATTTAAGGTACAAGGTTTGGAAAATCTGCTCCTGTTAACCTTTTTTCTCTAATAATTCCAGCACACCTCCTTGGGCAACCTGAAATATTAAGGTTGAGATTTAATAATTTGGTATATTTTTTCCTGAATTCAGAGCACAATGTATGCCAAATGATACAACAGAAGGAAAAAACTCTATTAAGTTCCCCAGAAAATTGAAGTAAACAGAAGGTCAAGAAGAAACAGATCTATAGCAATATAATAAAAACATCTGTATTATTAAACTTTAGGTCATCAGCACCCAAATCCAGCCAAGCCACTACAAATACAGCAACAGATAAAATAAACCTAATATTAAAAAATTGATTTTTATCATTGTGTAGGGATCCTTTGGTGAGGAAAATGTCCCTAGTTCAGATGTAGTAGTCTGTTGGCAGAGGTTAGCAGATATTTTGTGTTGGACATGTTCCTAGTTAGCTGATTGGCTACCTCTTCCCTTTGCCAGGAAGATCTCTCTGTATGCAGTAGTAAGGAGGGATCAATCACCAGTGACTGATACTTATCTCAGTAACCAATGGGGGCAATTGGCAATCTAGGTGAAAGTAGAGCTGGCCATAGGACAATGCGTAACTGAATCTGTGTAGCTTGTCATGCCTGGAGCCTAGATGGCTTTGTTTTTTTAGGCCCTTTAAAACCTTGGGGTGCTTGGGGAGTTAGTACTGGTTAACCACCTGAAAGGAAGAAGCCTACCCGTGGGTGCTACAGGACAGAATCCTGTCATTGTGCTCAGAAACTGTGATGGTCAAATATAGTCTAGTCTTGTAAAGTTAGGAAATTAGTAGTCAGCCATGGGCATTAGTGAAGGCAGATTGGAGCCCAGCAAAGTCGTAATTCAAATTGGTAATTTCTCAAAGAACCCCTAGCAACCTCCGGGGGAACCCCAAGGTCAACGAAACCCTGATTGAGAAACACTGACATAGATGGAGGATGTTACAGCATACACTTCACTAGGTACTGACCCTGTGATTTGTCTGAATAGAGCCAATAAAATGTAATAGATATAAAATGAACTGGTTTGAACAGTAGAAATAGTAGAAGCTATTTTTTCCACAAGCTGTTTACAATTGCTCTTTAAACACAGTTAATTGATTCTTTTCTTTTTAATTTAATAATGACTTTAGATGCCCTCTTTGAAGATTTTCTAAGCTTCATAAAAATTTAATTTCACAGTGCTTGACAAGTCTGGAAAACATTCAACCAAGGACAGCGGTAGATTTGGCTTTTTCAGTACTCTGATTTTTGCAAGCTGAAAAGTTGGACAAAGTAATCAAAACAGCAGAGAAACAACAAAGCGGACAGTGGTCGTGTCGACGAAGCCTAGTCACCTCTATCTACTTCCAAGCTTTGAAAGGTGTCTCGCCAATTCCAAAGAGTATGTTATCTTAGAATTTTAGAAGAATAACTTCTTTATTGAAAAAGGAGCATGGAAAAGAAAAGAAATTGGTCATTTCAAATGCTTTTCTGTTGTTGTAAACTTCTTAGAATGTCTTTTTTTCTTACAAGGTGTAATATTTATGTAAGGTATTGTTCCATAATTCCCTTTGCACACAGAAAGTATTATACTTACCCTACACTTTAAGTCTTTCACACAAAGCATCTAACCATAGCAATTATTGCTTTCCTGTCTTTAGCACAGTAGGTCAAGTGCTTAAACAAAACAAAATCCTCAGACCCTTTAGAATTCTATCCATCTCAGTTAATCGTCTGATTTAACCTATTAAGCCTCTGAAGGACTCTTAGCCAACCATACCAATAAAATTTTAAACTAAAACATATCACCTAACATGACAGATGATAAAATGCAATGGATAGCATTGTTTGGATATACAATACACAACACTAAAAAAAAACATAATAAAAAAAAAACCTTTGTGCATTTTATTAGTGTTCCCTTTTCCAAAAAAAAAATGGCAAATTGTCCGCTTCTTTTATTGAGGATTCCTCTGCCAAATAGCAGCTCACTAAATCCCCCTCAAGCTGTAACTTCAATTTCTTTTAAAAATATATAGCATATAAAAATGATTATAACATTATTACAACATACAATTGCTACAGGGTCATTTTGTATTTTAATTGTATTAGGTTACCTTTCATTGCAGCCACTGCAAACTTTAAACAATGAAAAATGTAAATCCATCATGGCAACCTGAAGGCTTTTTAAATACTGTAGGTGTACAGAAATGTGAAAATGTTGGCTCAGTGATTTATCTAAGAAGTCTGCATGAAGATGCAAGCCAAATTTTAGGCACCCCGAGTGTTTCGGTAGGTTAATTTGACAGAACACCCTGAAATTAAAATTTTAGTTTGGGAGGGAAAGTCCAATGGAGTTAGTTACTTTAAAAGAGATGCAGACATTGCAGCTTTCCTTACTGGAATATGGGAAGTGCACCAGCTGATTTCAATAAACCAAACCCTCCTTTTCAAAATTATTTTGTAAAGGACATGGTAAAACATACATATATTTCTTCAAAACAGGGAAAGTTAGAAATCCACTACAAAGTTTCTTAGAATCCTTGCAATACACCTTCATCACACAGTGGGGATTGCCTTTTCACAAGAAAAGTAGGAGTTACAATTTAAAGAAAAACCTCACACCCTTACTCAATGTAGTCACTTCTAAGTGATTAGAAGTCCCATTTCTAACAGCAGATATTTGCTATATACTAAAACTTTTTCCCGCACATTGGCCCGCATGTTAACAGCCCATCCATAAAATGCAGTATATGGTGTGACACCTTTGGTGTTATTAGGAGTTCCTTTTACTTCAACTTCTCTTCTACTCTACTCCACTTTGTGATTGGAGTCCTCGACCGATCACACGAACTTCCTCCCAGCTTTTGTCTTTAATTCATTTATTTTGTTAGTCCCAAAGCTATTCCGTAAACTATATGCTTTTCCAATGTGCATATTTTTTCAAAGCAGTGGTATAGTAGTAAAAAAGCCATCCTACTGTCTTTTAAATGTCTCTCTTGGTTATGCAGACAGTAGGTAGTGACAATGTAGGGACATTTTATACATATCATAAATTGTGTATTTTTTCACAAGCAGGAGATGCACAAAGGATTCTTAGGGTACCTTTGTGCATATTTTAAATGGCCCTAATTAGAGCTTCCAGAAAATACAAACTAATCTGAAAAGTCATTACCTTCTCTTAATGACTTAAAAGGGGAATACAAAATATGTATAAAAATATGCAGAAACCCACTGCACATTCCCAAAAAGGAATTTAATACAGCTGGAATTATTCCTGGATTAATAGGTCCCTGGGAGACATTAATTCCTTTGTATTTTTCACCATAAGTCTTTATTGTATAAATGAAGAGGTTTAATGATCTAGGACAGAGTTGATATAGAGTGGCCGCTCCATTAAACTGAGTATGACCGGCAAAAATGATAGGATGAAATTATATAAATTCTTCCTAGGAGACTTCCACTAGACTGCTCTAAATTCCTAATAAAAATTACAATCTAGTTTTTAAGGTCAGGTAGGAATCCTATGGATAACTGAAGGACGCCTGGACTGGCCTGCACAGCTTAGTACCCCTGTTGCAAAAAAGGGCATTTACCCCAGAGCCATCAGAAAATGGATCTCACCAAATGTCTAACAAGTGACGTGCCATTCTGATGATGGCCTTTAAAGACAAGTATCTTAGGCTTAGTCTACACGGACTGTTTCCCCAGCGTTTACCCTGAGGCTTTAAAAGCCCATGTTTTTCCAATGGGCTAATCTACACCGGGACGTTTCCTTCAGGCACGTTTTTGAGTGTTGTCTTAAACGTTGCTTGCAACTTTTAAAAATTTAAAACGCTGGATAAACACAGGAAAACGCATGAAAACGCTTGAAAACGCTTCAACTGAACTCAATGGAGGCTTTTTCAAGCGTTTTTAGGCTTTTATGAAAGCTTCCACTGAAAACAATGGGAAATTTTAAACGTTTTTAGCAGGTCTTTGGAATCTGGAAGCCCCCTTTAATAAGGAGACTCCCAGATATCCACCACCCCACCCTGGGGAATGAGTACAGGGGTACATAAATCCCCTTACTCATTCCCTGAAAGGGTTAAAATATATGTAAAAAATAGACAAGGCTTTAATGTTAAATTTTTTTATTAAATGTGTGTGTGTTTGTGTAACTAAACTTTTTTTTTACAGGTTATCCCAATGACAGGATGATTTCCAGGGCTGCAATAAGCACAGCCCTGGGATCCTCCTGACAGTGAGGGATCGCAGGGCACTAGGGGTTAAATGAGGACAAGCCTCTCCATTCACCCCTAGTGCTCTGTGATTGGCTGAGGTTTTACGTTTCTCAGCCATTCAGCACTAGACATGAATGGGGAGACTTGTGTCTAGTGCTCTGTGACTGGCTGAGAAATAGGAAACCCTGATGACAGCTCAAGCATCATTAGGATTTCCCTTTCCTCAGCCAATCAGGGAGCAGAGCAGTCAGCGGAACTTTACTATGCTGACAGCTCTGCTCCCCTGATCACTCCCGAAGCCCTGTCATCAGGGATTCCTATTTCTCCTATTGCCAATCACAGAGCACTAGAGATGAATGGACACAAGTCTCCTCCATTCATGTCTTAGAAACGTAAAACCTCAGCCAATCACAGAGCACTAGGGATGAATGGAGAGGCTTGCTCTCATTTAACCCCTAGTGCCCTGTGATCCCTCATTGTCAGGGGGATTTCCAGGGCTGTGCTCATTGCAGCCCTAGAAATCATCCTGTCATTGAGATAACCTGTAAAAAAAAAAAAAGTTTAATTACACAAACACACAAACATTAATAAAATAATTTAACATTAAAGCCCTGTCCAATTTCTTTACACATTTTAACCCTTTTAGGGAATGAGTAAGGGGTTTTATATACCCCTGTACCCATTCCCTGAAAGGGTTAAAAGTAAACCTTTTATAAACGCTTATGTAAAATCGCGGCAAATCGCGGCTATTCAAGGTAAAACGCATCATAGGCGTTTATAAAAGTTTTTTAGCGTTTTAAAGTTAAGCTCTAAAACACTTATAAAAGTGCATAAAAACATATATAAACGTGGTAGAAACCTTTATATGCGTTTTTTAAATTATTCATGTAGACCCAGCCTTAGCACAGTTTACTTTTTTAGCATTTAAAACAGTTTAGTTTGTTTTTATATAGACAGTTCAGTTAAGACCATCTCACTTTACCATAAAAAGAGAAAAATAATTATTTATTCATATTATACACATACATTTTAGACATGTAGAATATTTTAGACATAGCTGTAGAATATTCTAAACTTTTATTGAAAGATTATTATTAGGCTCTTTATTTTATCAGCTCTTTATTTATTTAGCACCAACACATTACGCAGCACTGTATAAAGTCCATTGTCATGTCACTAACTGTCCCTCAAGGGTTCTCACAATCCAATGTCCCTACGATAGTCATATGTCATTAGCACAGTCTGAAGTCAACTTTTTAGAGGGGAAGCCAAAAAACCTAACTGAATGTTTTGGGGATGTTGTAGTAAACTGGAGTGCCTGGAGGAAATCCATGCGAACATGGAGACAACATATAAACTCCTTGCAGATATTGCCTTGGTCAAGATTCGGACCTCTGACTGTAGTGCTGCAAAGGCCAGAGTGCTAGCCACTGAGCCAATTCTTACAGTATGCAAGTACACTTTTCTACTTCTAAAATTGAAACTTGATTTATAAAAAAGACTATTTTTCATTTTAACTTTACCCATCACCCTAGTGGCCATATGGGATTGTAATTTATGTTGTATTTATGATGTTGACGCATAAATATTTATATAAATGAGGCTCGCTCTAAAAATTAGTTATCCCAGTAAAGGAAGACCTGAAAAACAAATTGATAAGTTAAGTGATGCCCCCCCCCCCCCAATTGGCCAGAGACCTAGCATTTCAGAAGACTATCTCAGCAATAGTTTTGCAGATTATACAGATAATAAACTTGTGTTTTCATAATGTTTGTTTATGTTGGGATTTTATTAGGTCTTTCACAAATCCATGTTTGACTACGTAAGTCTTGTTAATAAACAAGGCTGCTAAATTGTTTTGTAACACCAGATGGCAACATGTAGCTCTTCATAATGCTGCTGTTGTTTTATTATCCTAAAACATTTTTATTCTACTGCTTTAAAGGAAAGGGTGATTTTCAATCAAAGATCTTCTTTTTACATCTTCCTCTTTAACATGTCCAGTAAAACATCACATGATAGATATAAAAGGTTCAGGTGATATCTATGGATTCTGTTGCATAGGTTTTGAGCAAAACAAGCAAAGGTATGTCTGATCATAGACGGGATAGAATTCGAAAAATTCTAAACGTTTTTATTTGACAACTATATAATGTGGTGTATAAAAAATACTGGTTCTCATATATAATGTATAGCACAACATATGCATTGTGGTGACCTGGAGTTTTCAAAGTCCTATTCCGTGTATAGAGTGGGATTCACAGCACAGCACAACTCCAATGTTTGCGAAAAACAACAAGGTTGTTACATAAAGCGATGAACAAGAAGTGTTGCAATGCAAAGTATGTCACATACAACACAGCATATGGAGTGTGATGGTTCTAGAATATGCAGCGAATAGCACAGTACATGAAATGTGTCAATCTGATAAACAAATAGGAGAGCTTGATGTTGTGGTGTACAAGGAGTTTTATGATTTAATTGAAATTGTTTTGCTTGATTTTTTATATGATTATTATGATGATGATATTCTTGCCCTTGTTGTTGTGCGGTGATATGTGTACAGTGACTGTTCACCTTTGGTACAGTGAACCAGGGGGTATGCCTTGACCGATTCCCCTGCCCACCCAATACATTATCATTATGTGGGTCACTGCAAAGCTGCATTAATATCCCCATTTTTTATCACTTGGAGCCCATTTAGATCCTGTCATCTTGGTGTATTGGTTAAAATAAATGTGTTGGGGTGCGTTGGATCAGGAGAATCTATCTTTATGAATAGGCTAGTGCAAGACCAAGATGTCTATGAAATAGCACACCGTAGTATATGGTAGTGCCTTACGATATATTAAGGTGCATTGCAATGTATGTGCATCAGAGTGGCATTGCCTAAGTGTATTAGGTTGACATTCAAAAATGAACTTTGAAAATGAAAATAAAAAAGAACTAAATTCAGAGAACAGGCATGACAACCAGGGAGCCAACTTTTTAGATGAAATTAAGCAATGTGAAAGCTTGTGTAAATATTTAACAGGTTTCCTGTATGAATTTAGCTTTTTTCACCCTTCCAGGTAAAAACACAGATGCGTTAATTATTAATATATGAAAAGAACCAACTAGTTATCTCACCTGTGATTCTGTTACAAGAACCAGAAAAATACTCTTCTCCTATGCCTTGAGGGCTGTGGTTGAGAAAATGCTTTAAATCAATTCTGTCAATGAAATGAAGGCAAACTACAGGAACATTTTGTTTTTTGCTTATGTGTCATTTTTAGAATTCTTAAATCATAAATCAACTTATATTTCTGATAGACGGAAAAGAAGAAACATTCTGTGGGAATGGACTATCTGACACCAACTTGGCCTCTGTTGGTTGTCAATATTTTAAGTGTGACAGCCAGAATGGAATAGATGTGTATAGATGTGATATTTCTAGCAGGCTTATGTATTTTCTGCAAACTGTCTCCAAGGTATATGTTCACATTCTCTGACCATTTCTTTTATGGGGTCTTTTATGTAAATGCATTGATGATGTCAGGGGCCACACCAGACCCCATCAAGTAGCTTGACCATTTTACCATATATATCAGAACTGGAAAGCTGTAAGGATCCCTGTAAATATTCTTTGTACTAACAGAAGCATGTGAAAACTTTGCCATATTGATGTATATATATTCAATGCCGCAGGGAATATTGCATTAACATCCTGGGAAGTGTTTTGTTACAGATGGCAGGAGGTGGGCCAATTCGTACAGGATGCAATGTGCAGCGACATTAAATAAGTCATCCTTCCATTCAGTGGATGTACTTTTAACTTATTATGATTCAGTGTGCAATTTTTCAACCTTGTCACCGGGCTGATCATCCAGGAAAAAATCTTTAAATGAGTTCTTTGCCTTTAGCCACAAACTAGTCGTATAAAATGGGCTAATATTTTCTGAATGTCATCTATTTTACTCCATAATAGAACATTCCACTCAATTATTCCCCCTCTTTACGACTTGGCCTATAAGTCTCTGAACAGCTTTCCTTTTGGTATATTAGATATAGTCATATGAGTATCACATTACTTTAGCATTAGCACAGGAATGAAATGTAAAATAGGTCACTTTAAAGCTGAAGTTCATGTTCCCATAATGACTGAGCAATAACTAGGGATGATGGAGTGAAATGAAAAGTTGCAAGCTCCTGGAAGTAGAGTGGGTATTTATATCAATAGCCTGTCCTCATTCATTGCTTCCAGCGATGATATATTGGTTTGTACTCTTCTGCAAACCATTTGCTTCCTACAGTTCAGGTAAATCTACTTATTCTGGTTTTATTTGAGTTGTATAAAGAGAAAAAAAACTGTGAAAGTGTAATTGCAATAGTTATACTCAAATAAATGAAGTTGTTACATTAAAAGTGTTATTTGTAAACTATGTTTAGTTTTTAAACCTCTCTATCTGGGTTGTGCAAATATCAACTTTCCAAAATCTGCTGCAGTGCACATCTCTCTATAGAGGCACATAAAGGATGAAATATATAAGGTAGGGCTGGCCATTTCCAGTCTTTGAGGACCAGAATGCATACAATTTAGTAAATTATGGTTTATAAATGATAATATACATGATATTGAATAATCATGATATTGATACATATATTTATAATAAACATATATTGGAAAAATGACTGTTAAAATTAAAGTATTTGTGTTCCTCAGGGGCTGGTGTTGGTCAGCCCTGATAAAGGGCATTTCAGAGGCCTGTTAGTCAATTAAATAGGGGGAGGTAGGAAATAAACTATGGGGATATGTTCTGATGGGTGGGAATGTAAGCCCACATAAAGCAATCCCTCAAATTTGAAGGTCTGCATACTGGTATTAGCATGGTTAGTTTCTGTATATTCACAGCACTCCAGTTATATATCAGGGTTTACCATTCCATTCCTGATGTACTAGGTTGGAATTTTTGCTGAGGACCTTGTGTATTTTAATGCAAAATTAATCATTTCAATTGATGTAATTTATCTGTAAGGCCCTGGTTCGGCAAAAGTACTTGCCAAACACCAGTCCTCTAATTTAACATTGCACTCTTCACCTATAGCAAGCCCCCGCTCAGCCTCAGGAGTTGCAGCGTCCCAGCTCTGAATTGCTCCCAGGACTTCTGTGTGCAAGGGATGGTGCCTGGCCAAGGACTGACAGAGGACCAGGAGCCCACAGATACTGCAGTACAAAGATTCCAGCAGAGACAAGTCCAGAATAAAAAGCCAAGTTATTCACAGGTAATCAGCTCACCAGATGAGGTATACAAGTGAAATGACACAAGCATTCGGGTTACAGGTAACGGGTAAGCAGCATAAACTAGCAGGGTCAGCAACAGTAAATCCTAAGAAGTCAGCCCAGCTTAATGCTACAACAGACACTATTACCAGAAAGGCTATAAAGTCCCAGCAGCCAATGATAGCGCAGGATAGAGTTAGGAAATAATCCCCTTCAGCTGTGCACAGCCTCACCATGGGTGCGGGGGATGCCGATAAAATACTATAGGCTGCACGGGTAAAGAGAACCAAGGGCTGCTCCTAGTGACATCACTGGACAGAATAAACAGGTTTTGATACTATGATGGCACAAAACACTGGATCTTTGGATCTCCCAACACTGTAATTGTTAGTACTGCATTCTAAACTCACGGATAAGGCCCTCCATATCGCACAACATCCAGCAAATGAAGTCCTACCCACAATGCTATTTACATTTATTTGAATAATTGCCTGCGTTCTAGTAAATAACTGGTCCAATAGCCTGTTTCCTTCCCCTGCTGTTATTTGTACAAGTTTTAAACAATACTGTGCATTGTAATACATGTGCCTGAACCTGTTTCTGTATGACCTTGGTTTTACAATATATGAAAATATAGTCTAACCCCTTGTATCATATTAAATGCATTTAGGTTTTTCATTATTTTTATTTTGTCAAGAAATATGTAAAATATGTTTTAGAGAGTCCGATTATGTGAGGATGAAGAAATAGCACCTTAGCTCGGGGCTTTGCCCAATTTAGAGCTTTGGGAATCAGTATAGGGATGTAGGAGAACCTTTGCAAATCATGTGACTTTTATTTACTGTGCACATAGGAGCATTGATGAAGCACAGCACCCCAGTGCATGCAAGCCATGAGGTCAACAGCTGAGATGATTGGTGAAGCCAAATGGCATGTAACACATGGCTTAACATGGTGGTGGCAAAGCAAGTATGGTCTTAAAACATGGCTGAGTTTGGTGTTAAATAATACATATTTAATCCCGTTACTGGGATTGTATCAGTACCTTTTTAGTTTTGTTGGGAACTTGTTTAAAAAGAGAAATTTGATCTTACATTAGCAGTACATTCATAACAGCATAACGACTCTCAAATTACATATTGACACATTTGACAGTTTAAATGGGTAAAAATTCTAAATTTAGTACCTCTAGCAAGTCTTTGGCAAGGAAATGATTTGGACTGCTGCGATAAATTTAAGTGTGTAATCATTCTGACTGTTCCCATCTAGTTAGTCAAATGATTTACAAAAAAACGTATGAAGTAGTAAAGCAGAACATTAAATCACACAAGAACTGCTATAATAGTGAATGGATTGCATCATAAAGCTTTTTATACAAGGCTAGAAATTTTCAAGAAGCACTGTGCTTACTAAAATACAAAATGGTAATTAAATTAAATGCAACCCAAATCCATTTAAAGTTTCCGTCCACAAAATTAGAATTTTCACTGGTTTTAACATGGGCTCATAAAAATTTTCCCTTTAACTTAAAGTTAAATTTAAGTTGTAACTTCTGAGAAGCTGAAATTTGTAAAGGAAGCAAAATGCTATATAGTATTAAAATAGGTAAAGACTCTGAGACATAATCCTACCCCTGTTTAAAAAATTAGTAACACCGCATCTGGAATATAAATTTCAGTTTTACCCATTGGTTCCAATAAATATCCTGATGAAATGAAGAGAATATAGAGACAACAACAACCAAACCAAGAGACATAGAAGTTCGGCTATGGTGAAATATTAGCTGAACTGAATTTTTCTTGGGAAAATTCAAGAGAGGTTTAATAACCTCGAATTGATCATATACTAAACATTCTGAAAAGTTATTTAAGTTTGGACAATTACAAAAAAAAGGGGCACTCTGCATCTGGAGGAAAATAGGGTTTACCTGCATACAAACACAATTCTTCACAGTATAGGCTGCAAAAATGTGGAATAGATTTCCTTAGAAACACTCTCTCGCCAGCACAGATTGTTTTAAAAAAGTTGGATGCATTCTTAAATGCACAAAATATAACCGGCTATTAATATTATAAGTAATATTACTAGAGGCTGTTAATCTAGGGAGTATCCAACTACTTTAGGGATTGGGAGGGATTTTTTATATCCTGTTAGAGAAAATTTGACTTTACTCAAATGTGGGTTTGGATTCTGAATATGCAGGTTTTCAATGTATTTATTCATTTATTGTTTCTATTTATTAAACTCTATCTATTTTTGTTTGTTTTTTTAATCTGACTAACTGTGTTGGAATGTAATTGTTGTAGAAACCCTACACTACCACTAAGCTTTGACTGGCCTTGACTGAGTGAACTTTTTACACCATGTGAGGAACATAGCTTGTAAAGTAAAAATGTAAGAACATGTACATTCTGTTCTTGTGCCTATTGAAAACTTTATTCATAGAATAGAGAAGAAATATAGTGACCAGTTTGGAACATACCTTTGGACCATGCTCTTCCCTTCTCTGTAGCTCTACCTCAACTCTACATCCAGTCATAAACCCAATTCACGAAACCTCTTCTTAGGTATCCTCATTTTTTCTTTTTCCTCTTTATAACCTCATCAAATGACATCCTCATTTATCCTTTTTCACACCTCAGTCATTCGCTATCCCCACCAATCCGCCAAAAAAACCTTTCTTGACTTTTTAACATGGGGGAGCCATAAGTTTCAGGCCTTTAGGGAAGCCCTGCTATAATTACTATATCCAGAGCATACAGTACATTAACATGGTGATCATTGTATTTTAAATGACTTTTACATTGCTGGCCAGTGGAATGAATGTTACCCTTAAAGCCAAAAAGATAATTGGTCATTTAAACTGAAATGAGAGGCACAAATTGCTCATTACTCAAGAAACCCCTGTAAACCTCTGGGGAAACCCGAGGGTTCTATAGAACCCTGGTCAAGAAACAGAGCTCTAAACCTTGGATATTCTGGACTGAAAACATGTGAAAAAATTTTTAAAGATCACTGCCATTACAGTTCCTTGACAAGTCAATTCTTTCACATTTGGGTTCACTACAACCCTCTTCCAAATACACATTTGAAGTTCTCCTGAGCAAAAACACATTGTAAAATATAAAAGTAAAAAAAGACAAAAAAATAGAAAAAAACAAATAAGAGAAAATTACAAAAAACAAAACAAAAAAAATACTCAAAACATATTACCAGCAAAATAATGTGTAATGATTTCATGCAATTGTTCAAAATAAGATACTTCAAGTATTTTCAAGTACATAGTATTTGGGAGCTTATCATCTCCCTGTCAGGTGAGTGACCCCAGACAAGTAAATTCATATATATGCATGTGCATTTACAAGCATGTATACACATTTTTATGTTTGAGTTCATACAAATCCATTTCATTTAATTCATAACTTCATCATAAGACACGTTAGGGCGGAAGCATTAGATGTAGGGATGAGCAAGATACATTTTTTAATTCAAACTCGCGGCCAATCGGGCCTTTCTTGCTTACAGAACATGTAAGCGAGAATGGCCTTGTGATTCGCCATGAGGTCGTGTTTTTGTCAAACTCAGATGATCTCTCAATGGAGAATCTCCATTGAGAGTTCATCTGGAGTTCACCTGCAGTCACAGCTGATTGGAGGCACCCGCTTGCCTTCAACCAGCTGTGACTGCAGATTCCCACACTCATCAATGATAAGTACAGCCCAGTGACTGTGGGAACTGAACTCAGATGAACTCTCAATGGGGAAAGTTCATTGAGAGTTCATCAGGAATTCGCCTGCAGTCACAACTGATTGGAGGCACTCGCGAAAATGTCAGGCGCATTCTCGCTCATCCCTAATTAGGCAGCAGATCAGGAATATACATACGCCCTCAAGTGTGGGAGGTAGCTTGTTTCACTACCTCAGTGGTCTCCAGATACTCGGTCTTCCGAGTTCCTGAAATCTTGCGACATTGGGGCAGGAAGTCCTCTTCCCTCCGCAGTCTCATTAACCTAATTAGGATCACGATCACAGCGCCAATATGTCTTTTTGGTTTGCTGAGATCGGACTGCATTTACCTATTATGTAAGTACTTTGTGCATTTGGATCTATAACTTATCGGAGGCTTTTCGGATCATGAATGTTTCTTACTTCCATCTTTTTTGTTCTTTGCTGTTTTAGACTATCTCTATTTTATATTCATAACACCTAATCTGGTTGATCGAATTGGTCTACTTTTTTTATCTGCATCCCTTACCTATGCTTTATATTTTTTTTTTACATAAACACGAGGTAAATGTAAAAAAATTATTGTTTGTTGGTAATCCATAATTTGTATCCCATTGTTACATATATTAATATTTAGTATTATGGTATTTGTTTATAGGGAATCCGTTTGATTTAGGACCCAAAACATTTGACTGTGTCTCACAGTGATGATCCCTTCTCATGTAAATTTTTTAGTGATCAATATATCTCTTCTTTGGGCATAGTTCCTTGTCTCTAGGAACTCTGCTACAACAAATAAACGTAAGTTCCTATATTACATTTTACTATATGTATAGGCTCTATGAGCAATGTTACAATTCCTATTCTGAATTCACTTTTCTACTTTCTGTAGGATGTAACACACACTCTTTCAAAGATTTGCAGCTAACCTCCAACAACCCCAGTTTTCAGTTTTATTGATTTGAACATACTGTGACACGTGAATTTAAGGTATTAAAGCAGTATTGCTTAATGATTGAAGAACACTTTTCTTTAGTTATAAACTATGTAATGACTCCATTCTTGTTGGCAATGATATCTTAAGATACTCTTTTTCTTTTGCTATCTCGTCCCTCTAAAAATACCCTGATGAAGCCTGGTGACCACCCTTGTTTCTCCATTTATTTGTATGAATACAAGTTTGGCAAATCATAGTGTCTATTTTATTGTTGCATTGTTGATTGATATATATACAATGTGTCCCCTTTGTATAACAGTTTTTTTGTCCTTTTATATGTCAGAAATCAATAAAATAATGTTTATACTCAGTAGGATTATTTTCTAATGTGCCACATAAAAGCCTTTTCTGTTCTTCCTTTTCTTTAAAATCATGTGAACATATGGGAAGTATTATTTGGGACAGTGACTGGTGTTTGTGAAGCCCAGGTTTACTAGATCACCCAGGTTCTTCCATGATACTCTGTCTTCTTTGATCTTGATTATTAAATCAGGCTCATGATGTAGTATGGTATTCTACACATTTTCAGTTAAGATAAAATATCTGTTAATAATGTGTTCTATGACAATATTAGTAAGAGTCATGTTTGGTATACTGTATATCAAATGTAATAAAAAGCAGAATATAAAGAAACCAGCATGAAACAAATAATGCAGAACTAAAATAAAACGAATATACCTGGCATTTTATCCTTCAAAGCACTGGCTCATCAACAGATTGTTGCACATTTCCCAATAAAAAAAGTGAGAGAAAAGAACTCATAAATGATAATATGTGTCTTGTTTCACAGATCTGGTGTGCCTTCTGCTTTGCATGTTACAGTGATTCTATATGATCTATGAAGATTCAGCCTTTTTGACATTCTGTATTTTCAATGTCCTTGAATTCCACTTGAACAATTCTTTAATTAGCAGATGTGTTCAGCCTGTGGGCTATGGCATTTTCTTTGTTATTAGTGTGGTATTCAGTCGCATGATGAGCAACTCATGTAAGGTGTGTGTGCTGGTTGACCATGTTCAGATAATCAAAGAAATGCTTTGAAGCTATAAAGAAAGCTTTGCCTGACACATTGCCACACAAGTAAAATGATTTTTTGTGCTTCTAAAACTTCCAGGAGACACAGCAATTCTGTTTGCATGGGAAGATCAACCTAAAGGTCATGTATGGAGGTTTTGTATACATTTATATATTTGTGTGGGTTTGTGTGAATATATATATACATATATATACACACGAGTATAAAAAAAATATGAAATTTTCAGTTTTCTTGTTTATCTTTGTTTAATTTATTGTACTATTGTCTTTTAACCACAATAAAAAGATTTATAAAAAAATATCAAATTTACATTATGGACTTTTATATTTTTATAAAAGTCGATAATTTTATATTAATTACATTTTAATTTCTGACCAGCAGATACATGACCTTTCACATGTTTAACGGTCCATCCAAGGATTTTGAAAATGTGTTATTTACAGAACTCAATATCTCTTCAGAAAAGGAACCCATGTGTGTCCCCATTGGGGCTATATGATGTTTCAAGAGGACAGGGAGAGTCTGAAACTAAACAGCTTCTGCTTTGTATTCTCCTTAAAAATATAGTGCTTGGGTAATTTTCAGTCACACTCTGCATTGCTTTTGGTAACCCAATGATTTAAATCAATATTTTATTTATTATGTGAACATTTAAACAACTGAAACAGAAGAACCCATGCTGGGTGCTGTGGCCCCTTATGCTGAGTACTTTTTTTCTATGGGACATGGAGACACAAAACCCAGCGAGGGGACATGCTATTCAACAATCCCAGATCCCCGATAGTAATAGCACCTGAAGCTCTAAGTGAGGCAAGATTTAACATAAAGGTTAATATTTATATGTTCTATAAGGGGTCTCTTTTGGGTTTTACCATATTAGTATTTGTTGTGTAGACCAACTTTTCCTTTTTTTTTAACATTCTTTATTTAAAGTTTTTAAATATACAAAAAGAACTAATAATTATATTACTATACAACAAATAAAATTTTGGACATAGTAAACAAAGTAGAGGATGGAAGTGGGGGGAGAAGAGGTCGAGGTAAAGGGAGAGGGTGGGATGAGCTAGGCTACATTTGCTAATAATTCCCTACGTGTAAAACATGGTATAGCCATCCATATGGCCCAAAGCTTACGTTCCACGGGCCAGGTGGTCTTTGTATTCCACTGAGCACTGAAATTTGATTCCATAAAACCAAGTGTTCAGGAACTTCTTTGTACCATGTACAAGTGATGTCAAATCCTCCATTGACATGATCTCATGAATGTTTTGAAACCAAACAGGGTTGAGGTTCAAGGGTCGATCATTGTGATAGAGAAGAAAGAATGCCAGATAGATCTACTCTTCTGATGATCACAGAGGATGATGCTTAGAACCAGTAAATGTTTGTTTTATATCAGTCTCAGATTTTTGTCCATTCACAAACTAGGGATTGCATGAGTATGACGGCTTCCATGAATGCTATAATGAAAACCATATCTACTTATCAAACTGTTTCCTCTAAATTGATAACTAAAGTGTTCCTTTAAATGAATCTTCTTTGCAAACTCAGTCCTTCATAAAGTAATCACCCCAAACTTATCAAACTGTTTCCTCTAAATTGATAACTAAAGTGTTCCTTTAAATGAATCTTCTTTGCAAACTCAGTCCTTCATAAAGTAATCACCCCAAAAATGCAACCCAATCAAGGCTATTGGCTCTCTAGTATTCCCTGCGGTCTGCAAATTATACACATTCACTGTTATACGATTGGGATAACATCAGTTTAGTGATGCCACTGGTCTTAGTAAACAGGCTACGTTCATAATAATGTCACTGCTCATTCTTAATAAATGTATTGGTTGCATTCCCACTGATGTAACATGAATGTAAAATGTTGGTGTACATAACTATCCTAGTGGATTCATTATCCCATAGAGCAAAAGAAATAGGCAAGTATGTAATTTTGACCGATATCTGTCAGATTGTTTTTTAAGGAAAAAATGTAAAGGTTTGAATGTTTGATTTGGAAGTTTGCAGATATGGTGGAGAAATGCCAATCTTTGGGTTAGGAATCAGGTTTAAACTACAGCAGAGTAGTAAAATACACCTCTGATGTGTATACAAGATGTTATTGAGGTTTGAAGAATAGATACATTCCCAGTGATGTCACTAGTCATTAGTGAATGTATTGTGATGTCACTGGTGAATGTGCTGATGAATCTATAGGGTTAATCTTTGGTAATGTCACCTCTAGCTAGTAGAGGACAGACCATATTCTTGGCCAAGTCATTGGTCTCTGGAAATAAATGTGCTAAAAGATTTTAAAAAATGAACTATTTGGGTGCCAATATTTTGCCTTGATGTTTTCATGGTTTACGAAAAGGCCGGGCTGTCAATTATGGCAAGAAGAAGAGTTGGTTAGAAGGGTGGCAGCAGTAGGCAAGAAGTTGGATGAAGGAGAAGAATTTTCTTCAGCTCACAAAATTAACATTCATGATAATTTCTAGTTAAGTTCTTAAAATATTCTTTAGAAAGTAAGAATAGAAGGTTTCAGAAGAGACTTTACCATTATCTTAAAAAGAGTAAAAGAACATAAAATAAATAGTAAATTGTCATATTGTTTCTTTTTTCATATTTTTTCCTTTTGAACTTTTTGTGCCATTCAACTGGCTAGACAATTCGACTAGTCAATTGCATAGCACAACTAATTTTCTTTTTGCATATCATAGCCCTCTGTTCTTCTGGAAAAGTCTAATTACTATCTGTGCTGGTTCTAGTCATCTTCTCCTTCATTCATACCTGTTTATGTAGCTGCTGGGGAAGAAGTTAAAGTCAATTGATTGACAGCTATGTCTGCTGAGAATGCTGGCATCAAATCTATCATGGTGATACCCAGCAACAGTCTTAGGGCTTTCAGATGTCCACACAAGGTGACTTTTATAGCTAACCAACATGCAATAAATACAGTAAATGCATAAATAACCCCAAAGAAGCACATTTCATCCTGGCAACAGAATGTATTTAATTTATTTAGTCTGTCCTCTCTGCACAAATGGTAGACCATTGCTCTTGGTGGCTCAAAGTTTTGAATCATATCAACTAACATTTTTTTAAATGAGAGGTGAGCAATGATAGCTTTCTTTTTTTTCATAAATTCTCTTTAAGGAGTGGGATGGCCTTTTGTAATAGAATTTTTCTTGGAAAATAACTAGTAACACTGGGTAGGTAAGCTGTGTTTCCTCCATGCATTCCTATGAATCCTAAATGTTCTGAGTGGTGCACAAAAGTCAGTTATCCTGAACAACAAGTATGCCAGCAGGTAAGGCTATAGATATATTTCATGTCCTGATTCCGGGCCACTGACATAAGTGCAGGGCTGCCTCTGTAGGATTCTAAAGGATTGCAGCTCACACGTGCATTCATAGGAAGAATTTTTCTGTATTTTCATAAAAGCCACGTACTTAGCAGCAGAAAGTACATCTATTCAAACATCACCTTTTCTTCCTAAGCATCTTTCAAAAACTGATTCAAAATAGAAAAATAAGGAAGCTGAGCCCACAGCAATTCATTTTTCAAAAGATAGATTTCCATTGGCAAGCAAATTGATATGCACGAGTGACGGGAAATAAATGCTCTTTCTAAATTTAACTTCTATACATCTATGCAATATGACTGCCATTTATAAAGGTGAGTAATTCCACAGAGCTCAGTAGGATTTGTATGTGAGTGTCCAGATACACTGTTCTAGTCAAACAGCACATGATGGAAAGCCACCCTGGAGGCCTGTTCTATTATTAAAGCTGATGCCCCCTCTATGGGAATAATACACTTCTTCCTGTGCACAGAGCTTAAACAAGCAATAGGGGAAAACATAACCTTTTATTTTTTATTCCTGCGAGGAATATTCACCCTAAATCTTGCTGTCGTTATATACATTCTTAACAGCATATCTTGATGTATTTTAGGACATTACAAATTACATATATAATCCCCAGTGCAACATCTAAAATGTTTCTTCAAGCATTTAGTTGTTCTGCACAATAGTTGCCTGCATAAAGTGAGGGAATCAGTTTTGTAAGCTGATAACATATTCCAAGGAGTTATATAGGACTTTGAGTGTGTGGACTGACTATGGGACAACTTGAAATTGGCTAAGATTTGTAGCGCAATATAGTGTACCTAAACTCAAAATTTTTATTTTACATGAAAGGGTAGACAACTTCTTGTTTTTTAAGGAATTTTTTTTAATGCAACACCCTTTAAAAAAAAAGGATGCACCACTGCCCCTTTAATTCTTGATTGCCTTGGCAGTCAAGAATGAATGGGTGCGCAGAGCATCCCGGGATACCTACGTCACGCATCCTGGGAGGCTCTTGGCTGCTCTTTCTGGAGCCCCTTTTATTAATAGAAAAACAATTGCTGATCTCACGCAGTTCTTTTCCCAATTTACATTTCCTGATCTCATGCCTGAACAGTGATAGATCTGGTGACTTAGTAAAAAGAACAGGGAAGAACAGAGGAGAAGATGGCGGAACCATTCAAGCCTGGCACTATTATGTTCACACTTTCATTCATGAGCTGTGAATATTTGTCCTTCCAGATTTTTTTACAATTTTGATTTTATTTATTTATACACAATAAGGCTAGATCACTCCTTTGTGTTTTAACAGAAAAAAACTCAACTGCTCACATAAGGGCATTTCTTAGATATTCAACCATTCAAATACAGTAGTACAGTCTGGATTGAAAACAGAACTGGAAGAGAGAAAGAAGAACTCGAAAATTCTTAGAAAACTGAAATTAATTTTGAAAACATTCAAATTTCCAGAACCTTAGCTCAGGAGGTAGATGCTGACGCTGAAAAATTATAGCTCCATTTTTTTGCAGAGAAATGTAGATAAGACATTTTTAGGGGGGCATTGTAATTATGTCACTGTAATCGTCCACAGAATTTAGAATTTTCTTTATATGATGCCTGTGTTTGACAAATACAGCATGAAATATAAAATTACTGCCATTTTCAGATTGTAATGGCATCTGAACCACTCTGGTTCTTGATCATCGGTTAGGAGAAAAAAAAGTCTCTCATAATAGAAGGAGAGATATGGAGTGGTGGGAAGTAGTGAGGGTTTTAGGAGACAGAAGATGATGGGTGGGAAAGTTTAAAACAATGGGTTTTGAGGACAAAAGAGGATGAGGAAGACCATTCCAGAGAGTTGGGGCAGCTCTAGAAAAGTCTTGGAGCTATGTCTGTGATGAGGTAATGAGTGAGGAAGTCATTAGTAGGTCATTGGAGGAGTGAAAAGAGCAGCTGGGGTTTTTTTTATTTTACCAGGTCAGAAAGGTAAGTGGGACAAAAACTGTGGAGGGTTTTGAAGGCCAAGCACAAGAGCTTGAATTTGATTCTAAGGTGAAATGGAACAGGCACCAGAAGAGGAGCACTGAGAAGGATGGATAACTCTGGCTGCAGCATTCATAACACTGCACAACAACGATTTTGCTACTGGGAATAACACATGTAATTTACATGATATCGAGTGTGCTGATTCCAAATCTTAACTCAGAATTATCACTTACAGATTTTAAGTTATAGGTGTGCTATAGCGGTTAAAATGGTCGGTAGTTGGGAAATGTATTTTTACTTGGGAACATTATAACAGTTGCAGCTACCATCATGCCTGCTGCCCCGTCAGCTGAATCATGCCCCCTGGTGGCATGCATGTTCCAGCAGCGGCTGGGCATGTCTGGGCAAGTCAGTGAGCTGACGTCAGCAATAGGTATATAAGGCGAGATGGACCAAGGGCTTGGCCCTAGTGTGAAACAATCTTATTGGATAGTAAAGCTTGGCCTTTTGAGCTAAAGATGAGTAGGCATGGCTACATTTGTGGCAAATATACCCCGTGTGATCAACGCAAGAACCTAACCAAGAGGGTGAGACCTGGTTACAAGTATTACTTTGAAAGTGAAAGATCAGGATAAAAGCTGGGCACCTCATATCTGCTATGTTACATTGGCCTAACACAATAGTTTAATGGGAAAAGGAATACAATGCCTTTTGCTGTGCCTATGGTTTGGTGTGAGCCAAAAGACCATCACTCGGACTTCTACTTCTGTATGAGTAAAATTGCTGGGTTTTCGAAGACTAAGTTTAAAATCGTCTATTCTGATTGTGAATCTGCTCTGAAGCCGGTGCCACATCATGCAGAGAATCCAGTGCCTGTCCCTCCTACATCTGTTGTTACTGACATGTCGGATGAGGAACAGGAGGATGATGTCGATGTTAATGATTTTTATGAACCCCAATATTTGAAAAAGGTAAGCCACATTTTATAAACCAATCAGATTTAGATGATCTAGTAAGGAACCTGTCTTTGTCAAAAAAGAAGTCTGAACTGTCTCCAGATTAAAGGAGTGGAATTTGCTACAAAAAGGAACGACAACTTCACACTTTTGTGATTGTCACACAAAGTTCGCAGGATATTACAACCTGGAAAACAACATTTGCTTCTGTACCGAAGTGAGTGGTCTGATGATGGAGATAGGTTGTGAATACATACCAGAGCAGTGGAGATTGTTCATAGACTCGAGCAAAGCAAGTTTGAAACCTGTATTGCTGCAAAAAGGTAATGAAAAATCTTCTGTTCCTCTTGCTCATGCGGAGGGAATGAAAGAGACATTCGAATCCATGGAGGTCATTTTGAAATTGATTAACTATTCAGAACACAAGTGGAATATTTGTGGTGACCTGAAGGTGGTTGCACTCCTTCCTGGCCTGCAATTGGGATATACAAAATATTTGTGCTTTCTGTAACCTGAACACACTGTTGGCCAGTACAACGTAAAGCATAAATCACTCATTGATCCACAGAAAGTTTACCTTCTGCCATTTCATATTAAATTTGGAATGATGAAAAACTTTGTCATTGCAATGGATTGTGATGGTATGGGTTTTCAGTATCTGAAGGACAAGTTTGGAAAAGGTATAACAGATGCTAAACTGAAAGCAGGCATTTTTTTGGTCCCTAAATCGGCAATTTGATGCATGATGCCACATTCAGAGACAAACTCAACCCACTAGCACCATTCAGCACATACTCAGGGTTAGTGTGGCCGTGGTCTGTGTGGGTCCCGCACAGCACACGCCCACCAGGGTGACATGAGGCATTCCCTATGCACGGAGTCTGGTGTCAGTGCGGGCTCTGTGCATAGCACGTTTTTGGAATCAGATTGGGCGTGGTCCCACACAGCACACACCCACTATAATGACGTAAGGGATTCCCTGTGCACACATGGGGACTTCCATCCTGCTTATTATGCCATTAATATGCCGATTAGTTTGATAATTGCAAGGCGGTTGACCAACTCTAATGAAATATAAAATAACTGTTTTGTATGCATGTATTTTATACTGTGGTCAACAGTGCTGGCAGGCTGCATTATATTGATTTTATGACAGAGGCTGTGGGCCGGTGGAAATCTGAACACGGGACGCAATTGACCAGACTTTGTACATTCCTGGATTAGACCAAGTAGCAGGCAGTATTTCTTTTTTGTGATGCAGTGAAATAGATTGTAGAGAAGAAAGTCGGGTTAGTGGAATACCAGAGAGGAGGAAGGTTACAGTAGTCTAGACGAGAGATGATAAGAGCTTGTAGAAGGAATTTGGTGGTCTCTGGGGACAGGTAGGGGCAGATTTTGGAGATGTTCTACAGGTGAAAGTGACAGAACCTGGAAATGTTTTGAATATGAAGGGTAAATGAGAGAACAGAATCGAAGGGGATGCCATATATATATATATATATATATATATATGTTATGGAGTGTCAGCTGCTAGTTTGTAGAGGGAGGACTTCTCTATAATAATCCCCAACAATATATCTAAAGAGTAATTTACAGATTGTGTTTATGAATTGTTTTCTGTAACGGTACTAACTCTTTATGTCCTATTTCTTTGCATGTTGGTAAGTGACAGGTTTACTTGAATTGAACAACTGTGTTTTTTTTATACCAATTACTAAATAATTAATGGAAGCCTTGAACTCAGAGGCATTTTCCAATAACTGGCTTTACATCAACACAGTAAAAAACAGGCCTGATCAATGCAAAACACTAAACATGAACTGCTGGTCTCAAGAGCGGCCAAGACCTCTATTGAATGTTGGACCTGGGAGTCTGTGAAGAAAGAGTTTTCTGATTTCCTCATGATCATCTTACACTTCTGTAGAAAACCTGGGGAATTACTGCAACAACTCACTTTCCAAGAAATGTTGATCAGGAAGTATAATAATCTTCCACTTCAAGCTTTGCTGACTCTGGCGTAAGTGAAAAGATTGCCATGGGGATGGCTGTGGCATTCTTCATCATAATATGTAAATGGTAATACCCCAAATCCATAGAAATGAGATTACCGCTGCCAGCGAAACACACGAGCTGTATGAATTCCATGCATAGGAAACCTGGGAGACATTTAAGTTAAATTGGGTGGAATGGGTCAAATCACACAGGATAATGTGAATGATAGACTGCTGTTGTGACAAATAAGCACCTTATGCTTGTTTGTTTTGCAGTCATTCTATGGTAGAAGCCACATGCTGTTTTCTGCATACTTATTATAGGCGGGAAGGTGTCGTAGACAACAAAAGTTGATATACAGATGGGACTCACATCTCAGTTCTGCTGCAGAGAGTTAATGATTATTAAACACCGCAGAGATCTGGTTTCACTCCTGAGACAGGCTGAATGAACATTATGTGCACATGAATGATACATTGCACAATAAAGAACACATTTTAAGTCACTCAAAAAGAACTACAAAATGAATTAAGTAACAGGAAAAAAGATACCACTGCACCCAGGGGAACACTACAAGTAAGTGTGAAAAATTGAAAGATAAGAGGTAGAAGTTTTATGTGTCAGAAATTAAGAAAAAAGAAATTTGCATGTTTTTTTTTATTTAAATAATACATGCACAGATTTGATTTATGATCTGATAGGGCTGGCTCTAAGAGAGCAAATTTGTAGGTGGAAGACATAGATTCTACTGGGTATTGTAATATAAAGTTTTTCCTTTTTGTTGCATGTGTGAATGAAACTGCAAATAATAAGAACAACTCCAGAAGAGTAGCTCTTAAAATGTAGATGCAGTTTGTAAGAAAAGATTTTTCTCTGCCTTCTCTCAATCTCTTTTAAACTCCAAATGGAGAGTAATCAGTACAGGGAACCAAAAGTCTCCAGGTAGAGTAGAAAGAAATGAAAAAAAGAACAGTAAAAATTAAAGAACCAAGAGAAGAGAAAGGAAACAACAAGGAAAAAAGGAAAGAGAAAATAAAGGTAAGTAAGATAAAAAAAAGCTCAAAGATTTTCCACTTGAACCAGAGTCATTGTGAGATAGATAGCAGATCCAGGGGTCCCAGGTCTTCTTGATTTTGGTCATATTATTATTATACATGCAATGAAGTTTATCATTGATGAAGATATGAATTAATTTGTGATTGACAACATCCAAGGAAAGCAGAGCATAGCAATTCAGACGGCTAGTATGTTATGATATATCAGGAATTTGGACTAACTAGGAAAAGCAAAAAGGAATTTGTAGAACAAGATGTTCAATATTGTTTTAGGTAAATAACAATAAGTAACTGAGAAAATTACATTTAAAACTCCTGCCTTTAACCTCCTAATTCTCAAGCTATGACATTACCTCATCCCCATTTTGACCACAACATCTGAGTAATAGGTATCCATGGAAATGTAGGATTGGCTAATGAGGGTGATTTGTAGGATATCTATTGGCTGCCACTTTCTCCTAGCTTGGGATAGGCAAGGGTCGGGATGGGGCTATCACTCCATTCCATCTGTCCTGTCATCTATCCATCTTAAGTGGTCGCATCATCTATTTTTACAGTCCCTTGATGAACAGAACTCTGCAAAGTTATATTTTGTCTCTTAGAGGAAAATGTAATTAGGTCTGTCCCAGGAACAGAACCGGTTCACACCCTCTGTCTGTTTATATATTATCACTTCTGTGAAGTCCCTGGAATTCATTGATTAGAGATCCTCCAGGTGCTCTATTTGACTGGACAGACTAGGAATAAACAGATAACTATAATGAAATATCCACACCCATACCCTCATGCATTGTTTATTTATACTTAACTATTGGGAATATAGCCTATAACATATATACATATGGAACATGCCCTAAAGCAGTGGTCCCCAACCGTTTGGAGTTCACTGACCACTAAATGCACAGACTCCGGACTGCGCATGTGAAACTTCCCCCCGGAGTGACATCATGATGCCATAACCTGCCCACTTTCTCCTGACCCCACTGGGGGAGTGCACGGCCCACCTGTCATTAGTGGACCGCGGGTTGGAGACCTCTGTCCCATAGTATATATACCTATGGGGATATAGTGCAATCTATTTAAAGACAATTATTGTCCAGTAACAATATAGCTTTATGAGCAACCAATGTGAGAGAAGGAGGGTTATCTTCAGGTTTATTATTCTCAGAAAAGGTTGATCCACTTCTCCTTTTAATCATTCTGTATCCCTTCTATTTCTCTATACACATCACTACTTCCTAAATGCACTCTTTCTTTGCAAAATCTGATTTGTGTTTCCCTGTTTTCTTCCATTGCACCTATTGTATACCTCCCTATACCACACATCTCCACTGGCACTGCAACCCTTAGGAATTCTTCCATTACACTAATATTTCTTTTTACCTTATCTCCCTATTTCCCCAAATTGTAAAGCTACAAAATGTCCCATAATTGACTGACTAAAAGTGTGGGTTTGATTATTGAATTACATTCATGGCCCCTGTCACAAAAACAGTATGTCTACCTTATATCTCATACAAACTATGGAAGGCGGGCAGATCTAGACATTCAAGTTTCTTGCCAGTGGAGGTCCCGAGGCACTTAGGAAACATCCAGACTGGGACAAGGAAATGAACATTCTCATATAAATGTGTATTTATAAATTTCTCTATTACGATAATATTTTTTACCAAATTAATTTTAAGTCAAAAGCAGATACAAAATACCCATTATGAATTGAGATGGGTACCAATTCATAGGCCCTTACGTTGACAAATGGTTGGCATACATGGGCCTATGAAAGTATTGACTTAATAAAGTCAAAATTTTCTTGGCACTTTTGGTAGTTCCACAAGGTGCAAAAGCTGTCCTGGTATTTTTATATTAATTTACTTATTCTATACTATGCTTTTTTTATTCAAACTCCAATAAAAGTTATTTTAATCCGACTTTACATTGCAATATATAGAAGTAGGCAATCCTTACCTATACTTCAATATAACAATTACTGAACTACAGAGCCCACCCAAATATCTTATTTCTCATAAGTGATTTTTACATTTTGTTAAACATTTTTGCTGCTAAAAAAATCATATTTTTCAAGCCTTGCTGGAGGATAACAATAAAGTATACATTTGTAAAAAAAGAATATGAGCAACCAATGGGGGAAAAAAATCTCCTGAGACTCCTCTTCAACGCAATCGTTTCACACATGGATAAACTCACACTGAGCCGCTGTCATATGAACAGGTAATCTGCTGTGTGGGTTTCACATCCTACATTTAATCCCTCCACAATCACTTTATATAAAACCCTATGTGCCTGACATATATTTTCCAAGGTTTGAAATTCCCATTTGAGGATTTCAATAAGTGAGTAGTATCTAATAAAACAAATAGGAATGAACACACTGCAGTGAAGTAGAGCTTATTCACTGCAAAACTTTTTCATGGTTGTAAATAAACATATATATATATATATATATATATATATATATATATATATATATATATAAAAAATAGCTAAATACTTATCGGGTGCATCAAGATAAGTCTTATAGTTAAATTTCAAAGGCAGTTATAGAAGGAGTGGAGTGGGATCCTTCCTTTTTGTGCAGAAGACCCATAACTGCAATCAGCAAAGATCACGGCCCCTACTGATTGGTGAGCTCTGGTGCAGGGAGATTTCTGATTTCCTATTTCCTAAAGCAAATACCTCACTCTGAACTACACTGGCTTTAGAAACATTCAAATTTTAGCACAATGAATACCTTTTGTTTTTCTCCCTCCTGAGTGTATTTTTGGAATATTTTTTCTGTTATACCCTACAACATTTTTAATATCAATATGTCAATTTGTTACACTTTGGACGCAATTACATATGTATTTCTGATACCTCTAAAATCATGATATTTGGGTTATTTCAAATACCCCTAAGGTTGAGCTATTGGATTCCAACCTCTTGTTATGACATCAAGTTCCTCTTCTTTTACACTCTTGAAACAAATTTAGAACTCTATCCATATTTTGAACTAATCATATAACTTGTTTTTGTTGGATAATTGTGTGATTGCAATGAATTGCATTTAAATATGTTCTGATAAATGTTCTTGTATCTCAATTTACAGTTCTGTTAATGGTCTCTATCTATCCCCTGAAGAAGCCAATTGGTGAAACGCGTCAAGATTTGAACCGTATTTCTTTTTCAAATGATAGAGATTACTTTGTCTAGGTGAAGGGTCGGAAATCCCATGATGTGAATGGGATAGACCCAATTAATATACCCGATTGTATATATGCTTATGTTGAAAACCAATTATTGTTATATTTGTTTTGCTGCAAAAAAACCCCACTCTATTCTTTTCTTTTAATTTCCTATACCCTTCAACCTTTGCTGACCTCTTTATAAACAGCATTCTTCTCTTTTACCTATCTTCGGACTCTGAACTACTTTAAGCTGGGTCTTTAACAATTTTTTGTAACCTTTGGTTGAACTCTATTTGCATTTGGTTGAACTTGATGTGTTTATTCTTAATCTGACTACGTAGCTACATTTGTTCAGCCTTATGAGCTAAAATATTATAAAAGAGAGTATTATTCTTTTTATTGCTTTTAATAAACCCAAGAGCGTCATGTGGTTCCATTAGGAACATTCATGCTGAATAAATATAAAAAAAGTAAGACAGTAGTATTTTCATCCCTATTATCACAGTTTGCTATATGATAAAATACTATTGCTATTGTCCCATGACTGTGCACATCATCCATTCAGCCTATTCCTGAGTAAATGTGCCAGGCATGCACAGATACAATGTAAACTGATGCTTAGTGATCAGTGAGTTATTATAAGCAATTGTACCTTGTATCCAGTGGAAGGTGTTATAAACATGTATTATGCATTCACAATGACTTTCCTGAGATTAATTTATTATACTGCCTGCTTCACATGGATTGTAAAATAAATGGTATTTTAAATCAAGCTTTTCCAAGTAACATTACAATGATTTTCCTTCACCAGCCACATGATGGACATTTTAAAGCTCCCACAAATCCCATATGGCTATAGATTATCCTCACGCAAGACATGCATCAAGAATTTTACTATAAAGGGAATCTGCCCTATTTTCTTTTTCATTGCATATATAAAAAAAAAATTATTTACACATACATGTTTATAACCGAAATATACTAATGAATGTTTTATCAAAGCCCAGCACTACATTTTAGTTAAAAGATAAAAAATAAGTTGTTAAGTGTAAGGCCCTGGTCCAGACACCAGTCCCCCAAACTATCGCCGCAGTCTTCACCTATAGAAACACCCCACTCAGCCTTGGGAGACTAGTTGCACTGCCCCAGCACACAGTTGCCCCCAGAACTTCTGTGCGCAAAGGATGGTGTAGGACTGATAGAGGACCAGAAGTCCACAGATAATGCAGTACATAGATACCAGCAGAATACATATCCAGAGGTCATACACGGGTAGTCCGTCCACCAGTCAAGGTATCTAAGAGTAAATAAAAAAAACAGAGTCAGCAGCAGTAAATCTAACAAATAAACACGCCAGCTAACACTACAACGGGCACGGGTAACTGGGAGCAGAGAGGGTATAAAATCAAGCAGCCAGGGGCAGCACAGGACTGAGATCAGAAACTACTCTGCTTATTAGCTGCAGTCTAACTCCAAATCCCCTTCAGCTGCACACAGTTTCAGATCATAGGA
Source organism: Pyxicephalus adspersus (assembly GCF_032062135.1). Taxonomy (NCBI): domain Eukaryota; kingdom Metazoa; phylum Chordata; class Amphibia; order Anura; family Pyxicephalidae; genus Pyxicephalus; species Pyxicephalus adspersus. The sequence goes on along the minus strand of NC_092864.1, from coordinate 23,969,785 downwards.
TGCAGAGAAACCATTCACAGCCAAAAGGAAAACAAGGATGTTGCATACTGCAGAGCAGAGAACTGCAAGCTATTTGCCTGATCTCCCCTGCTGCTGTAATCTAATAGAAATACCAGAGCACTCCGACCTGCGGTGTCTCACTGCACAGAATCACCAGCAAGACAATGGTCTCCTGAAAGTCTTGATGTAATATGTGCCTCCACTTTGTAACACAATGTGACAAAGGTGTCATTACTGCAACTATATTCTGCATCATATATTTACATATTAACCTCCCCAGGGGTAACCCCGAGTTTGACTCGGGGTAGAAAAAAGTTGCTGAAGGAGTCGCAGTAACCCCGAGTCACACATCCATTTGTATTGCATTCAATACAAAATAACTGTATTGAATGCAATACATTGGATTTAAATGTGTAAAAGCAGTACATTGTTTTCAAGAACATTTATTTTACAGTATATATAATAGTATGACTATAATTATTCTTTTTTTTAAATTTAACATAATAATAAAAAAATATAGATATATATTTTTTAATTTATTTTTATATTTTTACATGATTTTGTGTTTCAAACTTTATTATACTCATACTATTATATTATACTGTAAAATAAATTTTCATGAAAAACAATGTACCGCTTTTAGACATATAAATCCAGACAGAAATGTACCGCTAGGGAGGTTAATCTTACCCATAATTCCAGTTTGATTTGATCCCCCAGTTAGGGGACAATAGATAATAAGAATTTCCAATGGAAAATATACATCAATAAACACTTTCCCAATCTATCCAAATCAATTCAAAAAAGCTTTGCTTGGAGTTCTTCTTCACATACTAGTACGACAGCAAGCCTAGGACATTAACAACATATTACTATTTTATACAAAGTGATACATTATGTAAATACAAGTTCGTATTATTTTCCCTAAGGCAGTTCACCAGACATAGGGACCCGGATACAGTTTGCAAGTCCCTGTGACACCAGAAAAAATACTGTTTTGCAGTTGTTGAATTTAAATGAAAAGATGTACATACAGCATGTTTCTGTTTCCAGTCATTTTTATTGAAAAAGACAGTTCCTCAATAAAGTTGGATTCCATGTGGCAATATTCCTATAAATAAACCAATTTGATGAGCTAGTTGGATATTTGATTTTAGAAAAAGTAGACCTTGAAGCTGAACTCTAGACAAACATCTAAATACATAGATGAAATATCTAAAAGCTAGCTTTTTGCTTGCTATGAGATTTGCTTTCCTGTCCATTTATGTCCAATATAATGTATTGTATAATTTAAGTAGAGCTTTTCTTGGACTTAATTAGATATTAAAAATTAATAAAACTTTACTATATTTACTAAGATAAGCAAACATTCTCTACTTTAACTATTTCTACGGTTAATAAGTGCATAGCCCCTAACTCTTAGGTTATAATTTTTTTGGGCTGCCCTTAAAGTCTGGTGGAGAAAGGACACATGGCCCTATAGTAAGACGTTCCCCTACCTGTGGGCTCTCCAGTTAAGGGAACCTCCAGGTTAGTACTTGGGCAGACTATTTTCTGGCAGGTCCCCTGAGTAATGGCGTCACCTAGCTTTGGCTAGCTCAATCAAAAAATTCTCTCCTTTTCAGGAACCTTGGACCTGGGGAGAAGGTAGGGGTGTGAGGTGCACACTGTACACTTTTTTGTGTTCTTGTTTTGTAGACTCCCTTATTTAAGGGATTTTATATATATATATATATATATATATATATATTTATTTATTTATTTAGATGTATATATATGTATATATATATATACTTATATATATTTAGATGTATTTTATATATATAACATTTTTTGTAAGGTATGTAATGTTCTGTATGTAATATACTGCAGACCTTATATAATACCATCTATATAATACCGTTCATATGCATAGCACTCAATTCACAGAGCATCTTTAAATGGGGATAGATTTTTTTTCTATTGAAAGACTTTTGTTTGTTGGCTGGTTTAGTCACATACTGAGTTTACAAGTGTGTAATTCATTCTACATGTTTGGCAATCAAAAAACTGCGACTGCCAATAAGTCAACCTGTTTCCTCTTTGTATAGAATTCCTTATTAACAATGTCTGTAAACTATGCATTTCCTCTTACTTATATTGGGACTTTAATGTTGCTCTATTGACCTATTTAGTAAATACATCTCAGTTATTGCAGGATGTTGATAGCATTCAGTTGTTTTATTGGCCAAAAATCTTGCAGTGTATATATACATGTGCAGTAACACATTTGCAGCATGAAAACACTCTGCAATCCTCTGGGACTCCACCAAAATGCAGGCAATCATAATGATGATGTGCACACTTTGGTTCTGTCAGTGAATTTATTGCCTTTTAACATCTTTTGGCAGGTCAATTACACTACAACTTGAAGACCTGCAACTGGATGGTTCATCTTTTAGGGCCTATGAAAAGAAAGATTGTGCAAAAAGAACTTAAAACCCATGGGAGCAAGCACTGATCTGCAGGTGTTATTGGAGAACATTGTTGTCGGGGTTATATAAAAATTGTGCACAGATAATGTCCTGGCCAAAACCTAGGTTTCTGCCATCAAGGCAACCACCTAGCCACTGCTACCATGTCCTATTGTTTTAGAATGAATTATTTTCAGGTTACAAAACTGGCTTGCTTGCAGGTCTCAAAGGTAAGCTGAATGTGTGAAGGCCAAGTGCAGTCATAGTGCACTACAACATTCCCAGAGTAGTTCTCAAGTATGCATGGAACTTATTCATTTGTATATTGTCTAGTTGGGATATGCTGTTGTAAACTACCTACTGTAAGAAGTGTAGGGAAATAACCTTGCCTCTAGTGAGTTCGGAAAATACCTTTTCTCTGGTGCTCCAAAAAGAGTTCTGCAACATCCATGCAAGAATGTTTTACCCTAGCATTGACAGTTTTTATTTTACAAGTGTTTTATTTATTATTCTAGATTATGTGGTTCCAATCATCCAGCCACCTGTACTATTTATACCTCCTAATGGTGCAGCCAGTAACAGCAAACAAGAAATTTAATTTGCTACCATCTCTTTTTAGACTTTGTATTGACCATCCAAACTATCAGTAAACTTCTGGCATTCTATACAATGTGTTCCTTATGGTTCTGAAATCCTTATATTAATTGCAATATTACGAAAGTCTAATTTCTGGGTTCAGGTTCTAAATTGCTAAGAGAGTCCTTATGTTACTTCTACCTTTCTATGAAAAAGGGAACAAAGTATGTCTGCTGCATACCTCCTTCACTAAATCAAGGAGATAGCTGTAGGTCTCAACAACCTTCTGATCCCCCTATCTCTTGCCTGCTTAAGCAATGCTCACAGCATTTTATTAAAGGTCTCATTTGTAGAAATACCACAGGAAAAGGTGAATATTTTTTCTGTTTTTCTAAATAGACCATTTACCATCTGCCTACACTGAAGGCATGTGGTCAATTACTGTGCTGCCGTTCACATGCCTTAATCCTAGCACTCCCCGTACAAGCCCTTTACTTAACCCTGCTTGCAGCCAGGGTTAGCTAAATTTAAAACACTGTTATGCTTTAACTAAAATTATTTTAAGGTTATATAGCCATTTTCAAGAAAATATAAGCAGTTACCCAAATAATGCATAAAAGCATATCTTTACTGGATTAAAGATGTAAAAATGTGTACAGAAAAGATGAACAGGGCACCAGGCACAGATGGAAATAGTGGATCTATCAATATACAAAAATAAATATCCCTAATCTATTATCCTAGTTTATGGATATAAAAATAATATACACCACTGGTCACCAATCTTTTTGCACCGGCAGACCACTAAATTTACCGGCTCCGGACCACTCTCCTATCGCAGATCTTAGCCACTTCCCTGAGCCTGAGATCCGTACGGGCTCTGGCGGCTGCGTCCCCCCAGCGGGGTTCTTCTTCTGACCACTGGTTGGCCACCGCTGATATACACACTTGTTTCTCAGCTTTATACCAGGAATTTCAATGAGACTTGATGGTCACTTCTACTTTTGATGGAAACTTTTGCTTTTGTCAAGATGGAACTACTTTGTCAGGACACAGAAGCCTTGCTGCTTATCTTTAGTTTCTTCTATAGTGTACATTCAACACATTGCTGTGTCTTCTCTTTCTGCCCCTTCCATGAAATTTACCAAACTTGCTTTTGCAACCCAGGCAAGTAAATGACCATATAATAATGCATTACGTGGCTTCAGTGTGGACAGACACTTACAGTGCTGTGTTTACCTATTTAAAATGCAATGTACATTAAATTTGTTTAAAATGTGTAACAATAATTTCTGCTGGTAGAAACAGAGAAAACATTTGAAATAAAAGACATATTAGGCAGTGATACATTTAGACAATTTGACAAAGACGGATTAGCATAATCCCTAGTGCTGTTTTCTGAGCGGCTAATCTCCTAATAGTTTATTCCATTTACCTTGCATGCACAAGACTAACAGTTTACCTTCCTCCTCATTTTTACCATATAGTAATTTATCTGATTATTCTCTTTGGAGTCCTACTATTTTAGTATTTTTTATAATAGTTAAGCATTTGTTGCAATATTTCTGAATAAGACAGAAGGGCATTTATTCAAAATGTATTTCCATAATATTTGTAGCTTTTATGAAAAATGTATAATAATTTAATAAAAATTTGAAATTTACAATGCTGATGGTTATTTATAGTTTTTTTTGTAAAAAAGACAGCTTGTTGACCTGTGTTGGGATTTATATGATGATGACATTTTTATAAATAGAGAATGCATCCACCTCTGTATTTTTTATGCATGGATAGGGTAATAAAGGAACTTATTGGGGTCTATTTATTAAAGCACTGTATCTGACATTCAGTAAGCATTCTATAGTTTGATTCTCTGCTTTGATTCACTGCTTTATAAATAAATCCAGTGGGCACTAAATTGTTGGAAACGTGATTTGCAAAGACAAAGGCACCCCTAAAACCTATGTGGAACCCTGCACCTGATATTGGGTGAACATGCAGTAGAATTAGTTTCTGTTGTGAACATATAAACTGTATGCATGTTAAGGTGATAAAAGTAGAGATTAACAAAATATTTGGAACCTGTAAAAAAATAGAATCCATGAGGATCAGACTACTTATTGAATCCCCAGCCATTTGTTTTACCCGGGATGCACTCTATATGTTACAGCCAACCACTGGAGCGTTTGTTCTTGGGTCTGAGATGGAAAGTGACAAACGTCTGGGAGTGACCTTGGAGAGTGTCTTTGGAGTTGGAGCTTTGCCTGGACAGAAGGGGTCTATACCCCACATCTTGCTCAGTTGGGGTCTGAGCCAAAATGCTTACTGGGATTAGTTTCTTTGCTGGAAGGTTTGTCCCAGAGGATCTTGATAAGGAAGATGTCTGCCTGTGGGAGCGTCTTGATCTGAAACTCATGTACTGCAGGTTGTCCAGGTAGAGAGCAGAGTAAAAGCTGCTTCTGGAACCCTGCATGAAAAATAAATAACTTCATGATCTACCTGTGACTGCTATCAGAAGGTTATATAAATCTGGCTGCTTTCAAAGACAATTTCAAGTTTCCAGAAAAGATAAAGGACTATTGCAATTTAAAAAGAAAATCCTGGCTGATTTTACAGATTAATTGAACTGACCTACATGATAGTTTAGGGCCAGGACCAGCAAAATAATTGAGGAAGGCAAACACTAGCTATTTAGTATTGGGGTGTGGTAAACAGAGCTTTTATCCTTTTTTTATACTTGTGCAAAACTTTGGCTACTTTTGGCTATCCCGCCACCCTAACCCTTTATCCTGAGGGGAAAACAAATTACATGTTGAAAACAAAGTGACTTTCCGGGTCAGCCTTTATTACATGCCAGGAACCCACACCACACATATCCAGCAGCTCTTTAGGGTGTATATAAGCATAAAGTACATACAACAGTTACGAACATAGTTAAATACAGATAAATACATCCAAAATCCTGTTGGATTCCTTTTTAGCAAGTATACCAGGTCATCACAAGTCACCCCTAAAATTATAAAATTGGTTTCTCACTTTCAGATTGTAATAGAAAGACACTCTGACCACTGCAGGCCAGCAAAGTAATTAGATTTAGAGTGGTTGGAGTTGTCAAAACTGCTTGTCCTTTATTCACACTGCTGTCACATAATTGCTATGGGTTCCAAGCAGCAAGCACCATGACGTCTACTGGTCCATGCTGACCAACATGGGGTAATAAATGGATGGACTTATTTCAGTTTTCCTGCTAAAATACAGACTCATTAAATAGGATAAATTTTGTGCTTAGCGAGATGTTGTTTTTTAGAAAGTTTGGCTTTATAGATCTAATGTTCTAAGAGCAGCCCTGGGAAGGAAAATTGTCTGGATACAAATAGATCCAATTTATAAGTAAAACTATTCAGCCTGAGGTCTGCACTGACATAAAACCATAGGTATGAGGCAGCTTCTTGTTATCATATTGTTGTTCGATTTTATTTCCGTAGGAATCTCTGCAATTTTATACCATCATGAACAAATGTATGTCTTTTAATTTATTGCCTAAATATTCAGCATATTTTTTCTATCTGTCTTTGTGCTGAGGTTGATGAGGCAGTGTGCAGGGTCATACATGCCTGGCAGTACTTAAATCCTGATTGCAATTGTGGTTGCAGTCCATAATCACTATGCAGGAAAGTAAAGCAAGTTCAACATACAGGTGAACATTTTAAATGTATTCACCCTCTTCATCCGTTCTCTGTAAGACTACCTATTATTTCTCTTAAAAAGTTATTTTTAAAAGAGTTATTTCAATGAGAACTGCCGTTAGTACAAAAACATAAAGTTCTGTCTACTTTGCACATCCATTGTGTCAAAAAAGAATCCTTTAGCACAAAGTATGTATGTAAAGGACCCATCCCCACCACTTTAAAATAACATGTGCAATATTATATATGTTTAGAAACTAAGACTCAGGATTGGAGCACCTGTGGAGTAAGAAAAATACACTTTGAATAATAAAATGGTGCATAGGTTTAAAGCAAAACTAAACCCTGTTTACCATTTTTGCCAAACAAGTGTCTGATATGATATTTGTATATTATTCCACTATATAGCGATATAGCAGTCTCATCATGTCCCCTGAGGAAACCTAGCGGCAGAACGCGTCAAGTTGAGACATTGTGCACAATTGTTTAATTGTTTAAATGAAACTGAACTGGGAGATGCCAATCTATATCATCTTGTAATGTTTTGATGTGAAGATTGTCTTCTCATCCACGATTGTGGATAATTTATAACATTGTATGACAATTTAATACATGTTTTCATTTTTACCAACAAACCCCAGCTTTTTCTGTTGTCTTTCTTATAATATCCAACAAGCGTCTTACTTATGTGTAATAAATTTTGTATTTTTTAATGTTTTTTAAAAGAATTTTTATTTTTTAATGTATGAGTTTTATCAAGTGGTCCCTTTTATTATTATTATTAATAAACAGGATTTATATAGTGCCAACATATTACGCAGCGCTGTACATTAAATAGGGGTTGCAAATGACAGACGAATACAGACAGTAACACAGGAGAGGAGGACCCTGCCCTCGAAGAGCTTACATCCCTTCCTCTCCTCTGCCGGCGATGGATGCTGGGGTAGTGAGTACCAGCAATTTGAATGCTTCCTGCTGTATTCAGTAACAACCACTAAGTCTTGTTAAAGTGCGGTTCTGTTAGCTAGTGGTTTTCAGGAGCTAGAATCCCCCCTGTTGTTTAACTCTCCAATGTGGCAGGCTTTGACCACAAATTAAAATGAGGAAGAAGCTTTGCAAGTACCTTAGTTGGCAGTTCTGGTTAAGGGAGAAGGTAAGACTTAGCAGAATTACAACATTTTGATGGACAAAATCATGGAAGAGTAAGTGTGCATTTTATATATGGTTAGACTGGCTCTCCAGTGGACCATAAAATATTTGATGAGCCACTGTTTCAGGAATGCTATTTGTTCTCTTGTTTCCTCCTTTTCACATATTCTGCTGGTCCCAAGGTCTCTAGTCTGACCCTTTATAGAATATTATGTAAATGGTGCTAACTGCTTTAAAAATTCTGATTTAGAGGGCAAACAATCATCGGTTGTATGGCTTTCAGTTTAAAGAGTGTAGGGTATGACTATAATAAATTTAAGGACATCAAATGATGTGGCTGGCTCTCAAGAGTAGTTGTTGGGTTGGAGTGCAAAGTCAATGGTTTTCCACTGGAGTGCATCTGCCCCAGATTTATGTTCTTTTCCCATGAGTCTGGAAATGTGGAAGTCTTACTAGGATGTGTTCTGTAGTGGTCACTTGTTTTTTTCTTTGTAAAAAGAACCATTAAGTCATGTGGGCAAAAGATGTTGGAATGCCATTGTTCATCATATCAGTGAAGATGCTGTCAGTCCTAGGGAGGGAGAGGGGTGGTTGTGCCAAGGGTTCTTGGCAATATTGGCAGGTCAACAGGAGGAAGGGCCGGCGTAGGAGATCTCTGTTGTAATTTAGTTAATATTGGTTTAATTAAGGGTTGATGTAAGTGACACAGATAGAAGCTCATCAGTGCTCGGGGATATGAGGTATGTGTTAAAGACCAGAAGAATAAACTTTACGGGATAACACCTTGTTTCTTTCATATACAATGAGAACAACTGTGAAAATAAATGTCTCTGATTTTGGTAAACTGCAGGGTTTAAAACTTCACTTTTACTGCAGTCCATATATATCACCATTGTCTGGCACAGCTCTGCAGCTCTCAAGCTTAGCTACAGTTGACAAAGACCAAGGTAAATTCAAAGATAATGCAAGGTTTATGGCTTAAATCTAAATCTACTAAAGCATCGACAGGCAGTCCCTATACACCTAGCTACCTAATTGACCTAATTGAATATACTGTTAGTATGGGATTACAAAACTCATAGTCATGAACCAGCAGTTGGAAAACTACTAGCTGACCATCAATTTTTTGGGGGAAATTTATTTGAAAACATTACTATTTCAGCTGAAATATCAGGTTTATTCTGGCATTGTGATGCCATGGGTAGAAGGAGATCATGACAGTAAAGACCCCAGAAAGGTATATATTTATATATATATCACATTTGTTATCTTGTATTGTAAATATAGACATTGTAAATTGCTTTGTTTTTGCCTTTGTCCTTTGGTTTCAATTACTTTTTTTTATTCCTAATCTGTGACACACTTGCCACAAATACTTTTCCTTGGCACTGACATTGAAAATTCTCAAGAATTTTAGGTTTATCTTTTAGAGATACTTAAGGAAAACGCTTTGAATTACAAGAAATCCCTAAAGAAGACTTGAAAGTTATTACAATTCTGAAAGACTTTCAACAAAAATAAAAGGACACGATACGTTTAATCTATCATCTTTCTACAAACTATCGTCCCTTTTTGTTTGTGTATATATGGCACACTTTACTAGGTGTTTTTTTTTGCCTCATGGGATATCATTTTCATTTTCCGAAAGCTTTTTGTTGCTTTAGATTAACAAAGCTTTGTGTTCTCCTGTCCACAGTTACGTTACAGAAAAAAAGTAATAAAATAAACTATGTTTAGCAGCTTTGAAATGTAGCTTCTTTGTTCTTTGACGGAAATATTTTTATTTCAACAAACAAGAAGAATTTGAAAAAAGGTTAAAATCAAAAGTTAGAAACTTCCCTAATGAAAGCATAAACATGAAAAGATGTGAAAACCCTCAAACAGGAGAACTTTGTCTTACAGAACTTTTTAAATATGCAGAAAATATATTCGAACATTTGAAGGTTTTTTTAGCGTGTGTAACCTTATGTAGTAAATCAAAAGGAGAATTTGCTGGGTTGTTCAAGAAAATAGACCAGAGATTGTCAGCATTAATAAAGTACGTACTTCTTAACAAAAACAAAGCGTTTACAGATTTCCTAAAAATTATTTGCTATTAGCTGCAAATGTTTAGTATTTTGCACCAGATCCATTTCAAATTTGCTGCATCACCCAGGTTCCCCTATGATAGTCTCTCTTCTCCAGTCTTAGAGAGCTTTAGTAAATCAGGCCCATTGTGTCCTTACTGTGCTCCTACATTATCAAGATGAATCTGTGAAGTTGCTGCATCCGTAGTCCTCAGAGAATATCTTCTAAATGTAAATTTTCATAAAGAGGGACAGCAAGGAGAAAGAACAATGTGGTATTTATTAGGGATAATTACATTATCTAAGAATTGGGCCTGATGGGTCTAAGCCTACTTATAGTATATACAGAACATGTTTACACACACATATACTGCAGGAAAAATAACATTTTTCTGTTAATACTGTACATTCTATATGCTTTCTGTCTGAGCCCACCCTAAAGAACCTAATTAAAAGCCTTTGGGGCAATCGGCTTGATTTATTAAAAGGCTGGAGAGGATACACTTTTATCAGTGAAGCTGGGTGATCCAGCAAACCTGGAATGGATCTGGTAAAGGATTCAATACATTTACTAGCAAATGACTTTGAAGAAATCCTTTCCAGGTTGGTGGATCACCCAGCTTCACTGATGAAAGTGTATCCTTTCCAGCTTTGGATAGCTTTATTAAATTAGGCCCAATATATCAACCAGGATATGTTGACAAAATGAATGTTTTGACGCAGATTATGTAGCGTAATGCCTCTAAATTGCTGGGCAAATAAGTAAATAATGGGTAAATAAGCTGTGCAGGCCAAAAGAGAGGAAAGAAGTCTTTTTATTAACATGTTTTTACAATTGCAAGTTGTGTGTAAAGGCCCAAGTGCAAATCTTTGCAATAGCATGAAATGTATTTGTGGACACATCACACATTGGACATTCATAGTTACATAGTAGGTCTGGTAAAAAAGACATCAAGTCTATCAAATGTAACGATTAGGGAAATAAACATATCCCAGATAAAAAACCCTATAGACATAGTTGGTCCAGAGGAAGGTAAAAAAAACTCTGGTACAATTTGTTTCAACAGGGGGAAAAATCCTTCCCGATTCTATGAGGTAATCGAATGTTCATATGATCAGCAGTCTCTGTTATCTTTACTTTAAAGCCTTAATACCCAGTTATATTCTGTGCCTCTAGAAATTATCCAGCTTTTTCCTAAAGCAATCTATACTATTTGCTGAAACTACTTCCTGAATGTTAGGAAATTCTCATCTGTCCGGCGACTCCGTGCTGTGCACCATCGTGGTAATAAACACTGTCTGTTCTATCCAACAATGTCAATTGCGGCAGCCAGGAGAACTGGGATACCAGCAGCCCCTGCTTCCCTTTAGATGTGCAGCCTGATGGATTTCTGGCATCCCCAGCATCCATTGTTAGGCTGTGCACGGCTGAAGGGGATTCTAGAGGCTGATCAGCACCTGACTCAGTCCTGCACTGCTATTGGCTGCTGGGACTTTATAGCCTCTCTGCTCCCAGTCACCAGTGCCTGTTGTAGCGTATAGCTGGGCTAATCTGTGCTGGAGATTTATCGTCTGATTTACTGTTGCTGACCCCGCCTGTTTCTGATCTTTTGAGTTTATGCTGTCTTGACCGACCTTTGCCTCTGACCCGGACTCTGCTTGTGTACTTCGTTTGATGGACAGATATTCTGTGTATGACCACTGCCCTGTATTCTGGACTTGGCCCTGTTGGAATCTTGGTACTGCTGTCTGTGGCCTCCTGGCTTGCTGCTAGCCCATTCCCAGACACCATTCCTTGTGCAGTAAGTCCTGGGGGCAGTCGAGTGCTGGGAGACACAACCAGTCTCTCGAGGCTTAGTGGGGGCTTACTAAAGGTGAAGACTGTGGTGTTAGATTTGGGGACTGGTGTCTAGTGGGGACTGGCACTGGGGGGCCAATTTCACATTTTCACTGACCTTACAGTAAAGTATCCCTTCCTTATCCAGGACCTAAACTTCTTTTTCTCCAGATTCAAGTAGTGCCCCCTTGTTCTTTGCAACTCAAAAATCAAAACTCCAACTTAAAAACTAAGATCATTCATATAGTGTTGCCCAACTTTTGTTGTAGCTGAACTTTACTTCTTGGAGAAGGCTTTCTGCTAGATTTTAGAGTGTTTGTGGAGATTTGTACTCATTCATCCAAAAGAGCATTTGTGAGGTTAGGTACTGATGTTGGATAAGAAGACCTGGCTCACATTTGGATTTCTAATTTTACCAAAGGTACTCAATGAGAAATAAATGCAGTGGACACTCATTAATTTATGTTAAGGCAGGTAAGAATACTTATCAATGGACATCAGCTGTCCATTTCTACAATAAAGACCTGCCTTATGCCAAATTTTAACTTTAGTTCCACTTTAAGCTTCAGGATCTGTGCATGGCAGCTATCTTTGTGCACAGGAACATAGTTATCTTGAAACAAAAAAGGGCCAAACTTTTGCTACAAGGTTGGAAGTACACAATTGCCCAAAATGTCTCTACATTGTAACAGTACCAGTATCCTTTACTGGAATCAACCACACTCAATCATTTGGAGGGTTACCCACTTATTTCTAACCATATAGTGTACTTGCTAATATAAGATTTAGGTATCTGTTATCTTAAACTTGGGTTTAACATTATTTGAAAGTTGGAATAAAATGTACAGAATTACATGTAACACGTAGTGCTATACAATACAATAACACCAAATGCAAGTGAAAAATGCGCAGTGGTCTACACTTCAGTTTCTGTGGTAACACATCCACGGTAGTAAGTAGCAAACATGTGAAAAAAGCCTTAGGGTGATTTCCTAAGAGTTTTACAATGTAAAAAGCTGCATTTAAAGTACAACTGCACTACCAATATGATCTGATGTTTACTACATATTCTGAACTAACAGCAAATTTACTTTAAAGCATATTGCAGATACATTTTTAAGATTCACAAAACATAAAAATGAGAACAGCCTGCCAGTCTTCTAATGTAAACACAACAGGTATTTCTAAACTGTTAGAAATTAACCAAAACTGACTTTTGCTGAGATGCATTAAAAGCAGGTACAGAGGTCAAGAATGGTTTATGCTTATAATGCTTGCCAAGTACATGCCAGTATTTTAATGTCTGTTGTCTGAGCACAGGTACATTTTAGAAATTTATCATTTCTCCTAATGCAAAAAGAAAAAAAACATTTGAAAATAGTTAAAAGTTAAAGATAAATGAAAACGCAAGTCTAATGTTACTAGAACAGGTACGGCAAGCCACTATATTGTATTTTTCATAGGCTGTAAGGGCAAGTACAAATTCAAAGTGTTGAAAAATGTGTTGTAAAATCAGGCCAAGTTCAGACTAGCAATTTATAGAAGTGCTTTTAGGCGTTTTTACCAGAAAACTGGATGGGCCTGATTTATTTTAAGTTAAGTTATTAGGTTCTCCAAGGCTGGAGAGGATACATTTGCATCAGTGAAGCTGGGTGATCCAGCAAACCTAGAATGGTTTTCCTAAAACTAATTTGCTATTTGTTAGCAAATGTTTTCAGTTATGGACCAGATTTTTTTCAGGTTTGCTGAATCACCCAGCTTCACTGATGAAAGTGTATTCTCTCCAGCCTTGGAGAACTTTAAAATATCAGGCCCAATGAGTCTGTCTATTGTTTATTTCACTGTGCATTTATGAATGCTCCATGTAGTATCAAGGGCAGCTTGCTGCTCTTTCTGCCTCAATTGACCTGTATTAGTACTGCTTGCAAAGCCTAGAAATGGGGGTTACAATATAAAAATAAATGTGAAATAGGGAGCCACTCCCTAGGTTTTTGCAGCCGTTTGTAAACATCTCAAAAACAAGTGTCAGCCTGTTACCACTACTGGGCGCATAGCATTTGACACTAGGCACCCATGAGTAGTACAATACCGTAAGTCTGAACTTAGCCTGCCAATTGTTTTCAGGTAGTTGTGTCAAGGTGTGTATTTTATAAGGTTTCCCAGCATCTAATAAAAATCCAATTCTCTTGGAAGTGTACAGTTCAGAGGTATTGCAGCTACCTGACTTTCAAGCTGGTATAAAAATTCTGACATGTTAGCAGAGCCTTGGCTGTGACTGAAGTGAACGCAGTACTCGGTCAGCCTCTAAGCCAATCTCTGCTCCTCCAACCATGGCTGTCAATCATTCTGTAACCTTCTGAATTTATATTGTCCATATGCAGACTTCCCATAGTTCTTGAAGCATGAAATCATCTAGCAGAATGAATCGGAATCTGCTCTCTAATACGTCCACTTAATATGGAAATATTACACAGATCACAATGACTGAGAAGAGAATTATTTTCTATACTCATTTGCACCTTACAGAAAACTATCACTAAATGACATGGTATGTTAATTAAATAACATGGTGTAAAAATGGTTATTTTAAATAGTTGTGTAAGAAGCATGACCTACATTAGATCCTATATATATGCTTTCCTGTATATGTTGAATATTGTATATGACTTTTATGATATTTTGCTGCAATTTCTAGATAGAAACGTTTGTGAGACAGCAAAGCTGCACTGATATGTAAAAAAACAAACAAACTAATAATTGTCTATAGGAATGGAGTTTGCCAAATCTGACAGGTTTAGAAAAAGTTTATTATCAGTACTAACATCAACCCTTTTTGTTTGAATAATATTCCCTGCAAGTAAGTAAAATAAAATGTTTAGGTTCGGGTGAACTTTTCTGTTTTATTATGATTAATACAATGTACTTATCAGTGCTAATGCCAACCTGTTTCCATTGTGACGGGTGCATAAAAATTATAGTGTTTAGCATGAACCTTCCTGTTTTATTATAAATGTCTGACTGCGCCTGTAGGCAAGTCAAGTGCAGACACACCAGCACTTCTGGAGCCTACAAATTGCTTTTCTATGAATAGAAATACCTCTTTCAACTTCAAAGGGTGCCTATGAATGTTACTGCAAATATTCAAATATATTAATCCATTGGTGTCTAAACTTACTTTTGTTCCAGAGTTTGACCATTCGATCTTCAGGTGATCTTCATGGCAAAAGTGAGCAATGAGCCCTGGTTTATTAAAGTTCTATTTAAGTTTTCTATGGCTGGAGAAGATAGACTATCATGGGGTGGCCCTGCAAATCTGGAATTCATTTTCTTAAAAATAATTTGCTATTAGTTGGTAAATATTTTAAGTCTAGGACAAGATCTGCTCAAGGTTTGCTGGATCACTCAGTTTCCCCCATGATTTCCTGCAAGTTGTCTCCTATTTATTTCCTGCCAGTTGAATAATGATCTTTGTCTTATAATAAATATCAATATAACTTCTCCACTTCATTAACAAGCATTGCTTTTTGTACTTCATTTCTACATCTGTAATACATCACAATGGCAACTTCACTGTAGAAATTCTGAATTTGCTGAAAACTATCCATTGCAGGAGCTCACTCAAGAGTTCCACCTTTATCTAGCACTCATCCATGTAGGAGTCCCCGTTCCAGGTTCTCTCACCTGGTGGGGCACATAACATACAGGGGCTCACATAATAGAGATGTCTTATCAAGAACAACTCAAACAATAGGAGACAGGGAACAAGGGGGAAAGGTGTCCAAACAGGAAGCTTACTCTCTGGAAGGCAATGAACCATGCACTCAGGAGTCCTTGGACCTCTTTCCTCTTCTTCCCAGACCTAGGGACAGACATAATCCTGATTCTAATCTGCCCCATATATATTGGTCAAAATAGTTTTCAAGTCAAGCTAAATAACCCATGAGAAAGATCTGAATTCTGTATAATGTGGGCATCTGTCCCAACACTGGATTTTCCCATGGGCTTACATAGTTATATTGTATGTCAGGTTGAGAAAAGACAAGTCCATCAAGTTTAACCACTAGAAGATTCTCTCTCACTCACCTCTTACCCATATTTTAAAGGTTTCCGGAGGTTAATTCAGGTCCTAAGCCCAAGTTGGACTGGGACTTAGCCCAAGTGATTTACAATCTTTCAGATCCATAGCCATTACTCCCCTGTGGATCCCCCCTAACCCAGTGATTGAGTAGAAGAATAATACCTTTCATTAATGATTGGACTCCTGCTCAAGTATAACATGGAACCTAACCCAGCCATATTGAGGGTAACCACGTACTTAGCTAGGAGAACAAGACTTAAGGTTAAACCCAACATTGACATTATACATGCACCAAAGCTTCTAGATTCTAGAGGGTTCTAGAGTTTGACACTCCTAGCCCTTTAAATGTGTGTGTATCCTATTTTCATTGCAGATATAACAGGGACTTAGTCCTCATTTTAGGTTGGTGGGCACATCTTACAAACCATTCCTTATTTCATGTTGTAGTTAGTTTTACATCCCAAGACACAGCTGTATAGTATAGATAGGGTATAATATTATAAAACTAATTACTTCAAACTGCATCAACTGATTCAGACAAGTTGGCCATTATGACTCCTTTGAAAACCATGGCTTCCATGGGGCTGGGGTTTTAGATGTCCAAGTGGTACAAACAAGCAGATTATGGTGCACTGGGCATAAAGGAACTACCACCTTCTCTACTTAAAGTGAACCAACAGTAAAATGCAATGTCTACCTACTGTATCTAAAACCCTTTATCCCAAGTGCTTGAGTTAATTTCCCACCAACTGCATTAGGTTTCTGTTTTCTCACCTATAGTCCAACAACAAGATTGCTAACCGGATGATAATTCATTGGATTCCCCCCAAATCTTGCTCCAGATTGGCACTGGTGGTTATAGATTATCAGTATGAGGAACTAATGTGAACATCTATATGAACTCAGTAAATCTTTGAAGAATATGTGAGCCCTTTATAAATAAATGCATTAAATCAGTTTTCTGCTTCTGTTTCATAAAATATGCAAAAATCTGTTTTTTTTTTAAAATAGCGTGAGTCAATTATAGTTGGATATCATTAGGAACTCAGTTTTGTGGTTTTAATTTTTAATAAGCATTGCAGATTACATATGTTTTTCTTGTCTAATGTTGTTTTTCATTCACACATCGGGTTGAATTACCAGTTTGTTATTTACTTAGGCTGTAAGCACAGATCCCTCTTTCATCCCCAGCAGCAGCTTAAGCCAGTCTTGTTAAGTGTCCTCAGTTTCCATGGTTTTGCAATGCCATGTAGTGCAGACAATCCCAATATGATAAGGTAAGAGGAAAAATACCCGGAGATTCATTAAAAGCACTGAAATAGAACGTATTAATTCAGCTCCAATTTACAAGTCTGATGCTTTCTGCATTTACTTTACAATTGTGTGCTGCAAAAATTAATTAAATGGCACTTGTGGAAAGGTGAGACCAATGACAAGAGAGTTTTTGATGGTTAGCATTAGGAACACTGTCAGAAGCCTCCTGAATTTAGCTACAAGGGATTTTAACAAAGTTAGTTTACATGTAAATTGAATGCACTCTCTAACTCTAGCATAGTGGCAACGCTTTGTCATTAGTATTAGCTGATCGCTGGAATTTCGATGTTTCGGCTGATCGCTGGAATTTCGTTGTTATTAATTCACAAAATTAGATGTATTGCATACTTCCTTAAGTTACTTTATAATAACAACTACACTTTATGAGGTTGACCTTTATAAAGGTATATAGGCTGTTCACTTAGCAAAGTGAATTTTTGACTTCAGTTACCCAATCATGTGCAAGAAAAAATCCTGTTTTGTAGATTTACTTACTCGTGATTAGGTATTCTTTGCTAGGCCAATAGCATTACATTCACTAAGCTAAGTGAATTATCCCTAGTAAGCGATAATTCAGTTTGGTAAGTGAACACCCTTTTTTTTTTTTTTAGTAAATCCACTTGAATGTCTTTTTCGTAGGCTTTGTTCCCTTAGACTAAAGGGGATCTGCTGGACTATGAAGTAGGACTGCAACCTTCAAGATTTGTAGAATAGTAACACAAAGAAATTCTTAATACAGGGATTGATTTCCAAAACTTTTTCACTCCTCAGCAAATACTAAACTATGAATGGTTGGGTAGGTTCTAGATAAAAGCTTGGTAAAAATGTGCAACCAGCATTGCTTGCTTATTGATCCATTGGTCACTATGAAAAAACAATGGAAGGTCGATTTAAACATGAATTCAGATACCTTTATGGTGCGTTAAAACAAATTATTTTGTCATACATTTCCTAAAAAATACTTAACTTTCCGTATTTCTTTATCATATGCTCAGTTTGATTATCGCCCATGTTTGTGACAATCTTTTTTGAAATTAACTTTCAATAACTGGCCACTTCATGGGAAATGTGGCCTATAAAGTAGCCTATATAATTCAATTTCATGTTAACGCAAATATCTAATATAGAGACATTCTCAAGACAACCTGCTGAAAGTAATTTAGGTGACTTGGAACAGGGCAGGGTTGTTGGTGGCAGGCAGGTTGGTCTAAGTATTTGAGAAACTGCTGATCTGCTGAGATTTTCATGCACAACCTCCTCTATATACATATACACACTGTCTACTTTATTAAGTACACCTTTCTAGTATTTATTAAGTACACCTTTATTAAGTACACCTTTCTAGTATTTATTTAGTACTTTATTAAGTACACCTTTATTAACTACACCTTTGTAGAAACCACCCCTGCCATATAGCATAGCCAGCATGATGTTGCTAATACAGCTTTTTAATTATTTTTGCTTGCTTACATGACTTTAAAACATAATTATTACACTGAAACCCCCCTTGTGGCTCTTTTCCATCTCTAAGCTGCTAAAATGCTTTCTCTTCCAGCCCACAGAGTCTGATATTAGATCATCCCATCAACTAAATGCAATACATTATATTCTGTCTAGCTTACATTTTGTATCTGTTCATTCTCTGTCTGATATCTGCTATGCAGGGAATACTGGGGAATTATAAAGAAAGATTTATCCTCTCACTTTTATTAGTCCAATATCTGATGTGTAAGAAATTGTATATGTAATAGTTGTATTGTTATAATAAAGGAACAGATATATCCTCTCACTCTCAAACTGATTCTCTGATGTGAAGGATATTGTAAGTAGATAATATATAAAGACATAGTTAGCCTCTCACATTGGCCCTGATTTATTAAAGCTCTCCAAGACTGGATAAGATAGACTATCATTGAAAAACCAGAGTGGTGCAGCAAACCTGGAGTGAATTTCTTAAAAATAATTTGCTATTATTTAGCAAATGCTTTCAATCTGGGACAAGATCTGTTTTAGGTTTGCTGGATCACCCAGGTTCACCTATGATAGTCTTCTCCAGTCTAAAACAGCTTTAATAAACCAGGTATACTAATTTTTGGTTTGATATCTGCTCTGCTGCAAATTATGGGAAAAACACAGATTTTTCTTTTCATTCTCATTTTGTATCTGCCATAGAGGGGAATTGTGGGTAGATAAATGAAAGAAAGATTTATTCTCCTATTCTATATTTACTGTGAAGGTAATTGTTGGAATACAATGTAAAAATAGATCTCAGGCAATTCTATGGTCATAATACAAAATAAAAAAAAGGTAATTAACAATTAACATATAACTGTTATTTTTTATTTGCCTGATGTAGACTTTTCTCGTTCAAAAGAAGATCAAGTGTATACTGCAATAGAGTATACATGGAAATAAAAACTCATGTTTAATTAGACAGAAATAATGAAAACAGCTCCATTGTGCACAGCTGACATCAAATAAAAAAAGAAGTCAGTATATCTGAAAAAGGAATAAGTTAAGCCTTGGAGACAATAGCTATTTTCATTTATTTCATACGTAAACTATTCTGTTCCTCTAACAAAATTGTCTTGCCAAGTGATCTCTGATTTTTCATCTCAGAATACATTAGATACACGTGTCCAAAATAAAATTAAGAAAATGTATTTCCCTTTTTCATGCATAAAAACTTTGGTAGGAAATATGGACATGGTTCTTTTTTTATCTAAAATCAGTCAGTAATGATGAAAAAAGAAGATGGAACGCAACATGGAAACAGAACACAAAATGTACTGTGTACTTTAACCAGAACATTTTGTTTTGCAGCTATGTTGTGAGCTGTCTGTTGTTTTTCTCTTTATTGATTGGCACTGGATATGTCTCCATATTTTCTGTTTCCTCTTATTTTATTCAGTTGAGGCTTGAAAGCTTCCATCTTTCGGTGTACCTTGAACAATGAACTGTCCAGTCTGTGTGCAAACCACTAATGCTTTTACATTCTAATGCCTAATACCCAAGGTCAACTTTCAGCTTTAGCCCTCAAAGTGCATACAGCATGATTATTCATTGTGCTCTCACACTTACAAATCCACTTTTAGTGCTTCCATGAACAATTCTTTCATTTTTTATTTAAGAAGACGAGGTTCCATCATGCTCCAGTATAAATGTCTGGATAAAGTGCGAAAAACAATCACATTTTTAGACCTTTCCTTGTAAAAAGTGACACATTTTTGCCTAGAAGTCTGGTATTATTGTTTTAGGTTCCAGTGGCTAGGTTTCTCCATGATAACGTTGGATTTCTAGCAACAATAGATCTCTTGCTGGAAATTTTTTTATATGAAATAGACAAATATATCTATTGGATGTTAGATTGTGAGCCCTTGGAGGGGCAGTTAGTGACATGACTATGAACTTTGTAAAACTGCAGGTCAGCACTTTATAAATACAAGGTAATAATTATAATTATATAATAATAATCACATCATCAAGCTTTATAAAAATAAAAAAGTGGTTGATACAGTTATCACTACCTAAAACACATACATTTTTAAGGGAATGATAAGGTGCAGGTGTGGCTGGATGCTTTTGATGCTTTTATTTGGAACTCATGTGTACCTGTGCATTTTGTGACATGACATTGTATTTCAGATAACAGAATAAAGGCCTACAAGTTATTGGTTAAAGTTTTGAGTGTAGGTTGTAGATCTGAGAAAGCTGGTATTCCAAAATATTCTGCCATCGTTCCACCTATGGGTTTCCCCTACCCAACCTAAATTATAGTTAGTGTTGGAAGTTTCATAAATACACTCCACATGTAAACTCTCCAGTCTACCAAAAACTGTCCTGCTTATAGTGTGTGGA
Organism: Pyxicephalus adspersus; assembly: GCF_032062135.1. Lineage (NCBI taxonomy): Eukaryota > Metazoa > Chordata > Amphibia > Anura > Pyxicephalidae > Pyxicephalus > Pyxicephalus adspersus. The sequence goes on along the minus strand of NC_092864.1, from coordinate 23,948,768 downwards.
GTAGCAGTGAATGTGTCAAGGCCACTGTAAAAATACTTTATTACAGATAATTTATTACAGAATTTTGTAGGAAATTAAGTAGGCTAGCCTTAATATTATTGGTATTATTATTAGCATGTTATACGATCTGTTAGCCCCTAATCGACCTTATAATTTTATTATAACACATTTGTGACATCCCTTCAAAGAAGGTTTTTTTGTCATTGGGTCATTATCATTGGGAGAGTTTAGACCCCCTCAACACATTCTCAGATGTCTAGTCTGCTTCTTCAGAATAAAAATATGTGGAGGTTCATTCTAGAATATGTGGAGGCACATTTTATCTGTCATTTATTATTCCACAGACAGATATTTATTTCAGACCAAGACAAATGTACTTCAAAAGGGAAAGAAGCTTAGATGCTTATATAAGAAAAGAAGAATATAATATCCAAAAAATAGGTGTCTTTGTGCAGTTGAAGAATAAGAATTGGTATCAATCTCTAACTTGGCTGAAAGTCAGATTGTAACAGATTTGTTATATTTTTACCTGAAAATGTATTTATTCCAACATATGATATATAAAAATATGGTATAACACAATTTGTATTGATCTATCAATAAAATTGTTGACCTTTTTTAAAAAGACAAAAGCATATCATAACCTTTCTAAAATATTGATAAAAAACTTTTAGCTAGTGACCATGATCACTTAAATGTAATCACAGGAATTATTGATAATAAGTTTTGGGTTTATAATTAAATCCTGAAATAAATATTAATATTTCTTTGTTTACTCTTGATAAATAAATGTGTAGAGATCTTGCTATATGCAGTGAATACAGTTAAAGTGTTCAATGTATTTGTGGCCTGCAAAGAGTGGTTAGGCTGAATTAGCAAAAGGGTTCTGGATCCTTCAAATCTGGAGTCTAAGGCTCTGAATTAAAAAAGTTCTCCAAGGCTGGAGAGGATACACTTTCTGCAGTGAAGCTGGGTGATCCAGCAATCCTGGAATAGATTTCCTAAAATAAATTTGTTAGCAAATATTTTCAATCCTGCACCACATCCATTACAGGTTTGCTGGATCACCCAGCTTCACTGATGAAAGTGTATCCTCTACAGCATTGGAGAGCCTTATTAAACCAGGTCCTAAGAAAGTGTTGCTTCTGCCTATTGTTGAGCAGTCTGTGTTGTGTTGTGTTGAGCATTAACTTGCTATAAATATCTATCAGTCAGGCCAGCCACAGAAAGCGTGTCCTAGCTGTGTGAACTAAGAGCTTGTCAATATTTAGTAGAACTATTCCTGATTGTTCTTAGTTTCCTTGAGAAATATGGGGGTGAATGCAAATATACAAATATGGAGGTGAATGTTGGGTTTTGTATTATTTTGCACTTAGGTCTAAGTAGTTGTGTGTTTAGTGGTCCCCCATTCTGGAAGGCTTCTGCAAAATCCTGGCCTACTAAATGAAAGGAAGTACTTTAGTGAAGAAGCACCTGTTGCTGTTACCTGGGGATATGGTTGAGAGAAGAATTAACACAGGAACCTTCTCAGCAATGCTGTGTTAGGATCTACTATCAAGATATCAGTAGAACCCTGGTCGATATTAAACCAAAGTTATGAAGGCCATCATAGTCTTTAGGAACAGAAAAAGTATAGGTAATAAGCAGAATTATTTATAAAATAGCATACATTTGGGGTATCCTGTTTACCACCAAACCATCCATGTTTGCAGTCTATGAATATATTTTGGATTAAGATTTTTTAATTCTACTACTATTCTCCTCCCATCTAATTTCTTACATTTCAAATAAATGTTTGGAGCTGGACAGGGTTGACAACATCTTAATGTGAGAGTACTGGGATCATGTTATTGGACACCTAGCCACCCAGCCCTACATCATTGTAAAAACAGAAGATTGTAACATTCTTTCCATGTCCCGGCGGACTAACAAAATTTGACGATTTAGGCATTGGAAGGTGGGAATAAGCAGCATGGTGGATCAATTTAAGTGAACCTGTTTTGCTCTGCATAGGAAAAACCTTTGCTTGCTTTAAACTTGCAAGGCCAATATCACACAATAACTAGTACCAGTGCTGGAATAAGAACTTCTGGCACCCAAGACCACAGTGAGTTGATAGCTGTGTCCTCTTCAGTGGAGGAAATGATTGAGGCATTGCAGAAGATGAATGATTCCTCCTTATTTGTGCCCATTATACATTTATTACAGTGACTGAGACAAGATATTCTCTTGCCTCAGCCTTGGCCTTGGCTTGGCCCTAACTTTAGTTTGGGAAAGAAAGCCTTTTATCTTTTAACATTTGACTAGGTACTGACCATACATTTCCGGGTTGAACCCACAACACTGAAATAACAACAAACAAAACCTCATTTTATAAAATATTTAAACAAAACAAATAACATGGAAAAGGCAGAGTTTGAGGTTCTTTCCCCCCTAGAGCCACCTGCATACATTTAGAGCTTTCCTAAATCTAGTATGTTTTACCAATTTATTTATTTGTATTTATATAGCGCCCACATATTACAAAGAACTTTACATTTCATAGTCATATCACTAACTGTGGCTCAAAAAGGCTCACAATCTAATGTCCCCACCATAGTCATAGATCATTACTACAGTCTAAGCATAATTTCAAGGGAAAGCCAATTAAACTGACAGCATATTTTTGGGATGTGGGAGGAGAGCAGAGTGTCTGGAGAAAACCCACACAAACACAGGGAGATCATACAAACGCCATGCAGATAGTGCCTTGCCCGGGATTAAAACCTGGGACCTACCTCTGCAAAAGCACCCATGCTGCCCCAATTAATTTTAGGTATGATTATGAAGCAGCACTGAGAACATTTACTGAATCAAACGATGTGCTACTTTCTGATTCAGACATAAACACAATTACCACAATTTTCCTGCTGGTCAGTGACGCTCCACCATCCAAATCTTCAAAGCTCAGCAATATGCTGTTTAACTTCAGTAGCTAATTTGTTACTTTAATTATAAAGTGTGCATTCACTTCAGTCTCCATCTAAAACACCAACAAAATATGACAGACTGTCTCACTTGCTGATTAAATTCAGTTTTTGTCTTTTTATCCAGCTTGCTAATTAACTTTCTTACCATAATTCTAAGTCCATATTGATTATGACAGAGTGTGACATCACAACATGTTGCTTCGTGATATATGCAGCTGACTTGAATGCTTTCCTGTTTTCCTGTTTACATATTGATTGGATGTTAATTAGAGAGATGCAGAAAATGCTTTACTTAAACATTTGTTTCCATGGAAACCTTCTGCTTGGATAGACATATGTATATTTAATTAACTTATAACGTGCCAAAGTAGTCTTGACACTCCTTAGAGAGCACAATACCATCATTCCATGGCCCATTTAAGGTTTGAGAGCAAATTTTCTGTTTCTTCAGTTTTGTAGATATGTAATTGTTACTTGTCTGCAAAGTAGAACACAACTTTAAATGCTGGAATCATTTCACAGAAATTCCCTGCAGGGTTTTCAAGGGGCAACAGTGTGGCAGCTCTTAGAGGATTGGTTTGTTACCCAGTTTGAACCAGACAGACCAGTTGACTGCAAAATGTCAAAAGACATCTCTGTATTTGTGTCACCCTTCACTTGGCAAAGATCTGAGTTTGTTTCAGGAGAATTGGCAGCTACCCTTGCATGAATAAAGGCTGCAGCACGGGTGTAGGCATAAAAAAAGAAGCAGAAGCATGGTACTCTCTATGTAAACGTGCCCGCCCCACTACACCTCTGCCTATGTGTCACTCAAAGGGGAAGAAACTTCGCCCAGAGTGACGTCTTGATACCAGAACCCACCCGCTCTCCCATCGCAGGTCTGAGCCTGGGATGGGAGAGTGGGCGGGTTGTGTTCAGAGAGACAACCCGCCCACCGCCCTGAGCCTGCAATTCCATACGGAAGACATAGTCCTCGGCTCTAGCCGCAGACCACCAAAGAATACTTTGCAAAATAAGAGTGGGAACACTTGCCCATTCCCGAAAAAAGTGAGGGCACTGCATTCCCACCCATGCCCGCCCTGCTACACCCCTGCATTCCCACCCATGCCCACCCCCGCCACACCCGTGGTCTGCAGAGACTGTTTGGAGACCCTATTATTAATTACATTGTAACAATACAGTTACAGTATATTTTTTACAGTGTTTTTGTGCAGTATAAGATCAATTACTTCTACTTCTGTTGGAATTATACAGCAGACCCTGTGCCATTGGTTGCCACTATGCCTTGTACAGACAGCAGGATGGCAATACCAGAAATCATTTACTGTAAAATGCATTTTTTATACATTTTTCACAACTGGTCAGCATATACTGTAAAATATCATCAGGGAAACTATTAAAATAGCGTACTGTAATAAATGTAGGCAAGCCAATAAACTCAAAGTAACCAACACACGGTGACACTGCAGAATTTGGCCACAGCATCTGGATATCAATGATATGTATTTTTAACACTCTTCTATAATAATATTCTGTTAGGGTGAGTCACTGTTCCATGGGATTGCCTCCTCTCCCCACAGAGTCTGTCCGGGCACAGGGAATCAGATTCAGCCTCAGGACGTCAGCTATGGTACCATGCGGTCATGACCTACATCTGATAGAATCTGCTCCTGAAATGATGGTGACAGTCCAAAAACAGTTGTGCCAGTACCTGTAGAATATGTACAACCATCTCTCTGGAGAAAATAGGTAGGTGCCCAGTAGAGAAGTTTAGTTGGGCGGTGGTGGGAGCATCCCAGAAAATCATGCTCACACCACCATGTCACCAGTCCATGCCACCTATTAAGTATGTTTTAACATACTCATGGTAGAATTTCGAGTTTCGTATTGGGATATAATTAAATGATTCAATTTTTACTTTACTGATTCCAATGCTTTACTTTTTCCTTTATGCATTATGCCTCCCAAAGTCTTTTGATCAATATACCGTGAGTTCCAACAAACCTGCAAGTGTTACAAAAATCAAATAAAAGTTGTTCCTTTATAAATTATTAGTAAGTTTTAATTGGCTCTAATTAGCCCTTATTAAAGCAGACCTTTCATGCAAATGCATTCACCTTTTAACTACACCATAAATCCCCTGTATTTGCATTCATCTTGGCTGAAATCAAACTGTTCTTGGCTACTACTAACAAGTGCTTTCTGAGCCTTGTGCTGCATTAGGCTGAATGAGCAAATTATCATTGGAGCAGATTTTTTTTTTGAAGCTCATAAAAATGTAATGTAGTGCTAAAAGCAGGAACAATCTGCAGCAAAAATATAGAAAACTAAACATAGACTAAATATATATACATTTATATATTAAAACCTTTTTTATAGGAATTTCATAACGTTTAGCATGGTCAAGTGGGCATACAATAGCCTTTAAAGATCCATAAAATTTGAAACAAGAGCTGCAGTTTTGGTTTGAAATATATTTGGTTTGAAGCTCTCTATTTTAGATAAGTCTTTTAAAGGAATCAAGTGATGAGGCAGACTATTGGAAATGAAGGTCAGACGCAAAATGACTTTGAGAACGAATCCCTGAGCCCATGCTGTGCTGAAGATATACCTGTAGGATTGAAGAGGTGAAGTAGCTGATTTCTGTATGTAATTGGAAAACCCTAGAGGTCACAGCAGAATAGGAACTGACTGTCAGTTGGGAAAGAATGAATTGAACACTTGATCCCGTGCATGTACATTGTGTCAAAGTCTGACCTTCGCTTTACCAATTCAAACTATACAACTGTACACATTAAATAGTGCACGTATTTAGATTAACCTAACTCACGTAGCAGCCTTTAGCAAACACTACAGGCATGCTATATAGAGAGTTATAGAGATTTGTGAATAAAATCATCTCTTAACTTCATATTTTTTATTTCAAGGAACCTGTCAATAAATTTGTTTTTGAAGGTGTGTTGTGGCTTTGAGCCTTATTCTTCCTTTACTACTTGGGGATGCAGAACAAGCAACAAAGACCTGTTCTTGGTTAACAACTTACTGCAGTGTTTCTTGACCTATTTAACATAGAAGAACTCCTTGAAATATTTTCAGGTCTTCAGGGAACCCCTGCTATATTTATTATAGCCACAGCTCACAGTATATTACTGTGATAGTCAATAGGAATAATGTCTGGCCATTTGGGAAGGCTGCCACCTTTACAGATAGCTTAAATGATAATTAGAACCTGTTAAACTGAACCTGTTTCTTAAAGTAAGAAACTGCTTTTTGTTGAAAGGAACGCCTAGCAGCCTAGCAATATACTTCTGAGGACTTGAGTAAACTTTATTTTTTAAAAATTGTTTTAGTATGTGTTGTGTTTATAATATTTTAATTGGGTCTTTATTAACATTTCTTCAACTTTCTGAAATTTGAAAGAATTACTATTGTATGTCTGTTCTCACTATTCTAGGTGGAGGGGTGAATAGAGGAGTTAGAAAGAAAAAGGACATTGAAAACTGCAAAATGATTCACTAAGCAACAGAGGCATAGCCTATATACAGAAAAGAGAGTCACACCACTAGATGGCGCTGTGTTCTTATGTAAACAAACTCTTGCTATCTGTTTGGTACACAATTGACATGAGAATACAGTGCCATCTTTTGGTTGGCAACAATAAAGCACAACAGATCATTTAAGCATCAAGTGATAACCAACTCAAAAGTGAAAAATACTTTAACATAAAAATGATGGCAGGGGAGAAAAACAGACTGAGCCTATGTTATTTAATCTTTTCCCTTTCTTAATAAATGTTTTAAATTTAACACACATGAACATATTTATCTGTATATATTGGGCATTTATGTGTATTACTATTTTGAATATTAGCCATTATAGCTCCATTTTGTGCCCTAGGTTTATACTCAAGGCAATATAATTTTCCTACTTTTTAAGTAAACTTAGGTACCTCAGGTTATATTCAAATTGGTTTATATTAGAGTATACACCTACTAATCTTTGTGTTAAAGCTTTGTGAAGCCTAAAGTCTTCAATAATGTACACCTATTTGCTTGTGTAAGATGTAATATTTCTACTTTGCTTCTGATGCAGTGCTGTCAGTTTTTTTAATGCCTAATAACACTATTAAATACGTGCAAATAAACAAAACCTTTCAAGATTTCTACATGTTTAAGGCAAGAATATGCCCAGTGGAAAAGGTAAGACAGCAAAATCATTATGGTATTGTTTCAAAGCAAGAGAAAAAGGCAAAGGATGAAAGCATTCAGTCACCTTGATTTGCTGAAAGGCTTTGTTATGTCGATACACACATTGGTTGAGGGTCATACATTGTAATTGCATTACAATTCACATCACACACTAGTTAGCATTGATGACTACGCTCTAGGTAGTTTTGTAAGCAAACAGATATTTAAAATTAATGGTTGGGGGAAGTAGGGAAAGGATTTTTAATACATTTTTTTTCCTGAAGGGTTTTGACAGCTTGTTATGTTATGACTGCATTTGCTGTAAAAATCAGTTGGTTGCTACTTTAGCAAAATATTATTGTTTTGTACTGTACTGCTTTTACAAAGTACATAGTAATATCACTAACTGTTCCGCAGAGGGGCTCACAATCTAATGTCCCTATATCTGTCATATGTCATTAACACACTCTAAGATTTTTTTGAGGGCACACCAATTAACCTAACTGCAGATTTTGGGGGTGTGAGGGGAAGCTGGAGTACCTGGAGAAAACCCACACAAACACAATAATACAAACTCCATACGGATGGTGTCCTGGCTGATGTTCAAACCTGGGACCCCAGTTCTGCAAAGACAAGAATGCTAGCCACTGCACCAACAGGCACATTGACAGTGTTTGACCCACAGCACAGCACTCCCTACCAAGAAGAGGGTCAATACCAAAGCTACACTAGACTTCTATTAGGATACTTTGATATGTCGGTACCCAACTGGGTTTGTGTAAATTGTGTACTTTTTTGAATTTTTCAGTTAAATTGAGTGATGTTCTATTGTGCTCTGTAGTGCACCTTGTGCTTTTTGTTCAAAACAAGGTTGGGTTACCAATGGTTTGTTGACTTACAATTAGCTATGCATAATACAGTTTGAGAGTAAGATATTTTTCAGACTTGTAGTAAACTGCAGCATTGTGTTTCCAATTGCTTCCCTTCAGCTGTATGGGAGCGACTGGGAACCACTCTGTGCAAGAGTTTTCATAATGGTGCAGTTGCAGCATGTTTTCTGGAACATATTGTTTCTGGCAAAGTTGTTGGTTTTCCTTTTTGAGAGAAAGAACTTCACCACCACCACAAATGCAACGGTAACAGGTTGACTTGCGATGTGGTTTGCAAGTCCTAGAGGCATATAGGAGGTTTGTAATGTTCTGGGGGGTGGCTGATTGCAATTTTCAACTTTACGTATAGTAAATATAACTAATGCAATGGAGAAAATAGTTTCCAGATTTAGTACCCCCCCACAAAAAAATATATATAAACACAACAGCTAGAATATGCTTTAAAGTGAAATTACCATATAAATCTTCATACAGGCCTGAACAAATATTATCAGCTCTGCATTTCCAGGACAATGCTACCAAGAATCCTATACCAGTGTACTACAAATCTCCATTTCATTCAAGGGCCTTGGAGCTGTCGCAAAGCAGTTATCAGCTTCATTTGCCTATGATGAAAGATTGTCAGAATATCTCAATAATTATGCACCTTAAGCACCTTAAGCACCTTTGTCCCAGTCATATACTCTGGATAATAATAGAATCCAACTGCATTTCCCATATTCATGGCCAGTTTGTAGAATGCATTTTAGACTTAGACTTAGACTTACCTTGACCCCAGTTTTCAAGGTTTCGACGTATGGAGAAATCTCGAATTTAAATCCAAACCCTAACAAAAACCATTTTAGTTAGAAATCTGGGGTCCAAACATTCATGACCCAGGTAGCTAGGATGCTCGCTATCTTTATCCCTCTCACCAATTCCTTCCCCTTATGTGTCCTTTAAACACAAGCTCGTGGGAAATTATGGCTGTATCAGCCACTTTATTTTCTCCACAATAACTTAATAATTAGCTCTAAATAACCAACAAAAGATTAACGATTAATGACCATTAATAACCGTCACCCCTTACAATTAACAAACGGCTAACATCCCACCCTTTTACCTAATTCAACAAAATATCTCCTATAACAATATAACACAGGATTAAGACCTCCCTTCCAATTTGAAAGTCTTCAGAGGCACCGCTCACCACCTTACCCCTCTTTGGAGGGACACCACCACCTTAACTTATGTTCCCAGCCACCAACTGCCACCAGCTCGAGACCGATACCAATGCCATAGCAGCCTCTTCCTAATCACCAGTTAAAGGTAGCCCAATTACCAATAATTTAGGGGGATCCCACACCTAAGATTGTTCCCACATACCCCTATAAAAGATGCCCTTCAAGAACATTAGCCACCTCACCAATTCTTCACCCACCCCTTGACATCAGTGGGCCTGATTTATTAAAGCTCTCCAAGGCTGGACAAAATACACTTTTGTCAGTGAACTGGGTTCAGCAGTAAACCTGAAATGGATTCCTTCAAAGTCATTTGCTATTTGCTAGCAAATGATTTTAATCCTGGACCAGATCGAATTCAGGTTTGTTGGATCACCCAGCTTCACTGATAAATGTGTATCCTCTCCAGCCTTGGAGAGCTTTAATAAGTCAGGCTCAATGAAACTAGGGCACAGTGTGGAAAGCTTTCTCTTTTCAAAAACTACTCCCCCCACTTCCTCTACACCCCTCCTATAATCTCTTTTTCTCCACCCTCTTCTCTCACCTACGCCTAATCTTCTCTATCTTCCTCCCCATACAATCCGGCCCCTTCCTTACCATAACATTTTAATTTAGGCTCATTTGGTTCCCCTCTTCTGGATTAGAGCTCCTGTTTTCTTGTGCAGATTACTGCACCTTTTAAAGACTATTGCACCTTTTGGGGCTCAATTGTTGCCTCTCTAGCTTCATTTGTGTGGATTATTCTTCTTTGGACTTCATTGCTACTTCAGAGAAAACTTTTCATCCCTTTTTATCTTCATTGAATCTCCATTTGAAAGTTTTTTTATGGCCTCTCCTGCCTATGTCCTACTTTCAATATTATCCTGATGTGATAAATGGCTTTATTTTTACATCTCAGAATGTTGAGATCCAGTGGGACAGCCTGGTGATGAATGCTCTTAACCTTTTGTGGAGGCTCGGTGCTCTTTTGGCAACCATCATCTTCTGTCAACAGATTGTACAATGTATTCAATACTCTCATTCCTGAAGAAGATCCTTAGTTGTTGCGCAACACGTCAAAAAAGGATACTGTCCTTTCTTCCTTCTGTGTAAGTTCTTTTGATGAAACAGCTTTAGGGAGAAAGCAATTACATAAATGTGATGTCATAATTGCTGTTTGTATGAGCATGGCAAAATTCATGGAATATAAATTAAAAGTGGCACCTCTACATACAACATTTATCCTTTAATCATAATAGCATAAATAAATGTGATGTGTTAATGAGAAGGAGGTGGGCGATACCTAACATAACAGTTTATACTTTTCAGCTGTTGTATAGGGGCATTTTTCTCCACTCATGTAGAGGGGTATTCTTTCCCTTCACCTGGAATTTTGGGGGCATTTTTCCACTGACCACAAATCAAAATGTGTACTGCACCATTTATCACCAAAGTGAAGCACAGGTTTTACTCCAACACTTGCAGACAAAGTAAGGAAGCTTTTGTCAACTACCACCAAAGTACACCAAAGAAAGCACTACACTAGCACTACATTAACCAATGAAATGTGGTAAAAATTATCTATCATAGGTGTTAAATACTTTAGGTTCATCACTGGGTTGAGAAATGTGAATAAAGAACATTTCAACAAAATATGCCATTATTATTAAAATAATAATAATAAATATTAGTATTAATATTATTAATAATAATAAAAATAAACAGTGCATGAGTTTTATCAATAGGTCCCTTTTATTAATATTATGAACAGGATTTATATAGCGCCACATATTACGCAGTGCTGTACATTAAATAGGGGTTGCAAATGACAAACAGACATAGATAGTGACACAGGAGGAGAAGAGGACCCTGCCCTAAAGAATTTACAATCTAGCTATGGATTTATAGTATTCAGAAAACCCTGGATTACAATGCACTATATCCCATTGACTAATTAAAGTGTTTCTTGCTTTAAAACTCAATAATTTAGAAACAAGTCATCTGAAAAACACAATGTCACAGCCAATTTCCTATTTTAGTTATTTGTTCTTCTCCTGTCTTTTATACTTCCACTATTGTCATTTTACTTACTAAAGCCTCATGTGTGGGAAAATAAGTGAATATGAGTTGCAGATTTTTCAATAAATGTTATTGTTAGAGAAAAAAGGTGAATATGAGCAGGAAGGGAGGAAACAGCAGGTAATTTTAAAAGGTGGTTGAAAAGAAAAGCAAGAAAATGCATATGCAAACTGCAACTAAAAATAATTGTGCCAACCAGAGAAAATTTCCTTCTTCAGCTTCCCCAATTGAACATGATGCACCATGCCAGGTTTGGTTTTGTGTAAATGACCTGTTACTGAAAAAGCTAGGAAATCTACTTACTTTTGCCGAATATATTTATTTTAAAAATAGTTTGCTGGATTATTTGCACCTTTAGGTTAAAATGACAGAAATGATTGATTAAACTCAATCTCAGAGAAGCTGTAAAATGAAAAAAAAAATGTGTAATGTTCTGCATGTATTTTCTTACTTTATTTAATGAATTATGCTCAATAACATAACCTTATTTCTTCCTCCACACTGTTTTTATTGCACTCTTTATTTCAGCCCCTTACCCTCTCCCTCAACTGTATGTTGGAATCTTTATCTTTCAGTTTTCAGTTGGCACCTACTCAGACCTGCCATCTGATCCAGGATTGAAAACATTTGCCAAATAATAGCAAATTATTTTTTTAAAAATCCATTCCAGATTTGCTGGATCACCTGTGTTTTCCCATGATAGTCTGTCATCTCCAGTTTTTGAGGGCTTTAATAAATCGGGCCTAATGTTTTCCTATTAGCAGATCTCAACCCAAAGCCCAAGCTACATTCTTGCTATATATGGCAAGTTTCAATTTTTTGTTAAAGGTTAAAGATATTCTGCTCAAAGGAGGGAGACATGACATTTCATACTTGACACACACCCGCCAGTACTATTTTCTATTACTATTACTATTACTATTTTCCTTTAGTGGAACACAATGAACTGCTTCGTTCCCTGCCAGCCCCAGTGTTAAACAGTTCCCATTGTGCTTCTTTTTTGCTTTGCCTGTCCTTTCCCCGGTCACATTCATCTTCCCCTTGGCCCATCAACCATGATCAACTCCACCTATTCTCCCAACATCACATTATTAGATAATGCTCAGTTATCCCCATCCATTGTCAATCAACTGATTCCATAATTTTCTTTTTCCTTCCTGGTCTTCCACTGCTCTATTCTGCCTCTTTCAATGTTCCACAGTAAGCAGTCAGTTGCCTCTACCTTTCACCACTTGCAATGATCAGCTTCCATTATACATTCATTTTATTGCCATTTTGCCTTTTATCATTTTCATCCTAAAATGCAGCCAATTTTCTGGAATTTTTTATCTTTTTGGCCGTAATAGACTCCCGTACTTTACCTTTTTCTAGTGGTCTGTGATCACCTTCCTCTATACCTCATGCCCCCCTCCCAGAGATCAGTGTACATTACTTCTAATGAGAGGGAATATTTATTGAAATAAGATGTACCCTACTACAATAAAATAATGCATTGTCCAACAATGCTTACCAATGTGCTATGCTTCATCCACCAACATGCCAAAATCATTCATCCCAAATTAACTCAGGAGAGAACAAAATTTTGATGTTATGTATGTGCTTTTGCTCATTTTATTTTTAATTACAACCTGAGAATTGTCATTGATAAACCAATTTATCCTTACCTATATTGAAGATATTTGAGCAATCTGGCTATGCTGTCTTGCACTGGTGAGTGGATCCTGGCAAATCCTTTAACAAGTCAAACATTTTCCATGTGCTAAACGTATTAAACTTGTATTTTTATATTCTTACCTTAGTTCTTGTTTAAAGTGACCTTGTCACTAAATTATAAAATACAGGTCAGCATATAAATGAAAACACTTCAGAATTAGGTATACCACTCTCTCCATTGCTGATTTTCACTTACTCAATACCTTTTCAAAATTCAACATTTTTGGGTGTATCAAACTTCTGATCTCCTACCGTGGGGAATAGGAAAGTATTTGCATTGGATTTTTTTTCAAGCCATTTTTTGTTTCTTAAGAGAAGTGACAGTTCACTTTATAGACTGTACTTTCATAACAGAAACTTTCTTTCCTACCGTATGTTCTTTCTAAATTATTATGTTGTATTATGAAGCACAGACAATGTGCCGAGACTCTGTGACATTTCATCCTTTTCATATTACTTTTAACCATCAACAAATCTGGCAAAATTGCTCATCATGTAATATTAAAAAAATGTTCCCAACTATATATCTAAAGACCTCATTCACTCTAATAAATTGGGTTTTTTATTAAAGTGATACTATGTAAAGTCAAAACTCTAGAAGTATACAAAGTGCATCAAAGAAGCAAAAGAAAGTCTTGATGTTTTACTTACTGCCCCTCTAACATTAAAGGGCTTTTTGGAGTGAGAAGGTTAATACATTTCAACTGATACATTTCATTCTGACCAGTGAGCCAATTTAGTTTGGTCACAGTGACCTTGCTGGATGCCCCGAATCTGCTTTAATATATCTACTCTCAGAAGCTCCTAGCTGAGGGGGGAAAATTGCCAATTTGTAGAAGTCTTGTTGTTGATGTTTGTGCTGATTCTGGCATTTCATGGATTACTAGCTGTGCAGATTTTGAAAACTGAAACATGTTTTGGGATATTTGGTACTAAGATATTGACCTAAATAACGAGACTTAAAGCAAGAAGAGTGTACTTAGATAACCCCCTTCTATTTTTAAGGATATATGTAATAAAACACTTAGAATATTAAAACATTTATTTTTAGTGGAGGGTTTACTAAATGTCTAAATAGTGTGCTTGTCTAAGCACTGCAACCGAGCAGCACACGGAGCAAATATAAAACATTCACAAGGGGTTTTCTATTACTCATCTGTGTGAAAGAATGTCCAGGAAATTGACCTATAAATGATTATAAATTGACCATTACGGTAATGGACTGCAAATAGCCGAGATGGACTCCTGAACTATTTTAATTTATATGTGGGTGGTGTTTATAACCTTTCTCAACCTGTGGTCCATGTGTCACATAAATTGATTAGTTTTTCTTCATATTTCCTCCCAGCTACCTGATTTATTTCAATGGACCTTGCTCATTTAGAACCCATTGTCACATATCTAGTGTGCCTTAAAGTTCAGCTTATATTGCAAGTATATATTTCCCGCTGTCAGGTTCGTGGAGCTTATAGTTTTCACATATTTCAGCCATTCCAATTATTTCATACCAATTTCTGAGGTTCTGTATACAGATAAACGAGTGTATACAAACATTAATCATCTATATAGTGCTTTTATTCAATTGTTTTTATTGATTTATAACCTACTGGGTGACATTCATACCCCAGTAATGGAGTTTAGATCATGCCGACCAAAGTAGGTGACTCTGGTGAACTAGGTTCAGACTGCAGAGGTGGTTTGGGTCATACAAGGCAAAAACCAGATTCATGAGGTTCATTTGTTCTGATGGCTCACAGAAATATACAGAGATATCTTTGGTTATAAAATTGCAGCAAAGCTGAGGGAAGATATGTGGAGGGTTTTAGCTTTAGTTGAATGATAAACTACCAATACCCAGGTTTTTAGGTATTCAATTCTGTTCTTGTCATTCTGTATTTCTTTCTCATTTCAAAGTATTTGGGATAAAGATCCAGCCATTGGAAGGGAAAGCAACATAAGGCTCATAATTAAGAAAAAGAGAAAAAAAAATTGGCTTTCTTATCAAGCAAGAAATTTGAAAAATTGCCACCAGGGCACAGGGTGACTCTCCAAATTTACAAAATTACTAATTTTGTCACCATTTCACATAACAATATCACAAATATTGAATTTAAATTAAAAACTTCAAAACGTTTTAGCAGTTTGGAAACAAATAATAAAATATTACATTAACTATGGGATATGTTTATTTCCCCAGTGGGAAATAATTTGGCTAACTACTACTTGCTATACAATGACCTGGATAAATAAAAATCCCTCCAGATAACATACATTACATTTTGGGATGACTTTACCCTTAACCCAATATTTAACTATAAATAGAATTTTTACTTGTGCACAATGTTTAGGGTTCTGCTTTTAACCTAGAGAACGGTGAGTTATTTTGGCAATAACAAAGACAAATAAAAATTTTAAACGGTTGCACATTTTTACATAATTTAAATAATTATTTTCATATTTATTATCTCCATATTCCCAAATTGCTTAAGTTGCAGTTATTGTGGTCCACCCTCCCCTTCAATTTATTGTGCACCACTGTGTTCAGGATTGGTACTTGGTAATCTTGATTCCATTCCATTTATATCACTGTGATTTTGTAATCATATTCTTATAAAATGTTTGTGTTTTGCATACAATTTAGTCAGTGAGCTAGCACATTCCATTTTGAATAATGTCATATTTTGAAAAATAATGTAATGCTTTATCACAATAAAAAAATGAGACGGGAGAAACTATTATTCTTTTGTTGCTGTCAAAACTGCTTGATATCATCTTGAGCATTCTCAAGGTTTCGAATCTAGATGATGCAGACACCTGGCCTGGTATATTTCTATGGTAAATGAATTGGATTGAAAGAACTGAAGCGTCTATATATTATATACATCATTGTCTAGATTAGCATACCATGCTGCTCTTCCCACTGGTTTTACAAATATACTACCCAAACTCTGCATATTGTGTTCATAATTAATTCAGAAAGGCCTTTGCTTTAGAAAAGCATGAAAGTGAGTTAAGGCCTACCCTCGGTTGTCACAAGTTCAGTGTCTTTTGGCTTTGCATGCTCTGCTGGTAGGAAAATTGATTAACATGTGAAATAATTAACTGCCCGGGATATGAAAAATCACTGTAGCAGGCCATGCTGGCTCTAATGTATAAAACCTTTCCTGTAAATCTGATTTGACCTTGTATGTAGGGAAATGTGATGGATAGACTTAGTCTAAATGAAAACCCTTTTAATACAGAATTAGTTTCCACCGGTTTCAGTTATTGTGCAGGCCATTTTTCTATGTACGACCTATTACCATTATAGCTTGAATGAAATTTATAGAATAAAAATATAATTTATCACTGTTGGAAATTATATACCTATATACAATGTTTGAGTGTGCCACTTAATAAATTAGATCTAAACTCTAATAGTGTTTCCATCTATAATTCTTATATTTTACATCTAAATTCTGTCCTTTTAGTTTACAGGCATGTACGCTACACTGGCTGCAAATGATTGCTCTTGCTCTGGCACACTTTTTTATGTAGGGATCTAGTTAAAGAATATTGAAGCGTTCAGATATTGATTCGGAGTTTATAAAATTTGCCTTGAATTTTAAAACTTTATTTTTAACTTTGACATCCAAGAAACCAACAGTAAACATTACAGAAAATTGAATAACATAATTGAAACATACAGATGACAGCTTTTTGCAGCATTCAGAAGGTGACGTAGAAGTGATGCATTATATGTCTTTCTGGACATGGTGGAGCTCCGGCTTATCCCCAATAGACACATCTGTCAGTGTTTTAACAGAATCTGATACCTTTCCCCAAAATGATTGCAGGAGCGGGCAGTTCCAAAATATATGCAATAGTGTTCCTTGGGCACTTTGACAGCGCCAGCAAAGAGAGCTAACAGCAGGGTACATTTTAGCCAGGACAACCAGCGTTCTGTACCATCTCGTATGAATTTTGAAATTAGTTTCTTGGTAGTGGCTACTAATAGACGCCTTATGGCCAACGTAAAGTAATTGTTCTCTTTGTTTGTCTGAGAAAGATAACTGTATCTCTCTTTCCCATCTCTCAACATATCCGGGTGTACCCCCAGAATATTGGGAAAGTGTCTTGAACTTTAAAGGCTGCTGTTTGCTGCTGGTTCTGTCCATAGCCAAGTGCTTGACTGGCTTTAACTTCCTTTTGAGACTTTCCTCGCTGGTCAACACACAAGCTAAAATGTTTAAAATGTACAATTCCGCTTTGTTAGAAAATAGCTAACACGCTTCATGAGTTCAACATTATCCACTTCACCAGGGCTGATTTGCTATTGTAGATCATTATAGCAGTACTGACACCCTAATATCTGAAAACTGCGCACAGATCATGCTGCAACTACATGCAACGTAACTTGTGGTCTGCTCATCTGAGTAGGGTAACATAAATTAGGATGAGGATGAAATTCCTTCTAGGCATATTTGCTCACCCACTCTGAAAATGATAACATTTTTTGCTGCTTTATTCCAGCGCAATCTTATATACACACATGGACTTAAATTATGGGCTCCAACATACTTTTGATGCTGCCAAGCTAAATATAGTGAGATTTAGCATGAGATGCTTACAGTGTTGGTCCTAATTCGTTATACATTTTTTTTTAAATAGGTGCTTTGTTAAGAATTTAGGAGCACTTATGAGACAGACCCTGAGCAGGAGTCCTGGGGAAAGGGCCGAGGGCTGGCAAGAGTAGCATCCACCCCCCATAACCCCAGTCTTCCCTTTATTTCACTGACCCCAATTTCCTCCCTTTATAGCTCCTTTTTATTTATTTATCTATCCATTTCTTTATTTTTTCTTATCCCTTACAAAGTCCTGTAGTTCCATGTCTCTCAGGAGCTTATTACCTTGTATTTCTCATTGAGCCATGAAGTGACTTTGGGGACATGTTTTGCTCAAACCACCTTAGTTTATTTTTTGTGTTTTATATCAGTTCTTTTTCATGAACAGTGTTGTTTTCATTATTTATTGTAACCATCTGTAATTGCTATACAGTCCTGTACGTTGTTTTTTTCTTTTTAAATATATAATAAAATAATGTAAAAGAAAATATGAAACTGTTCAGTCAAGAAATTCACTGTCAAGTGAAGTAACATATGCATTACTGACCACAATACTGGATAATTGTTGTTTTCTTCTTGTCAGTGCACGTTTGTCATTTGTGGTGTTCACAACAGGAAACAGATGTAATGTCTGGAAGTCCAGCACAATAATATATATCATAGCTTAATTGCAAAGCTTCTATTCCCACCGCAGTCTGCATGCCTCACACTAATCCACTTTGTAAATGTGGGATCTGTAAGAGTGCTTGATATATTGAACTGACGTGGTGATAATAAAAAATCACACCAAAAGTTAACTGAGTTTTCGGTCAAACATTCTTTTATTGTTTATTTTGTTTTACTTTATAACTTTAATTTTTAAAATATATTTTTTAAATATTGCACACCACCTTTATATTTTTTAACGTGGAACTAAACCAAAAAATTTAAAAAAATTCAACCAAGTAGATCCTTTACTGCAGAGGGGACAAGGCGATACTATAGTTCCACTTTGAAATTAAAGATAATTACAAGGTTCATTGATTACATCCTATTTAAAAATACATGCAGAATTTCTAAAAAGAAAGCCTACAACTAGCACAACTGCAAGTGGGGGACAAAGCACTAATATAAAGACATAGTTCAGCAGAGAAACCCAATTATATTTGCCAATAAAAATAAATGTGAGAAGCGCCGTGAAACAATCCAAAATCAGGTCACATGACCTGGCTATTATGTCAAACTTGCAGCCTGGGTGGAGGGAGTGCTGCAGATTTTTTTTTAAAGCAAACCTATCATCAAATTTTCAATATTATGCAAATTGGTGGCGGTCTCTTTTACATGATGAAAAAAAAGTAAGGGTATATATGCATACCAGGGATGGGCAATCGTTATCATCTGGGGCAAAAAAGTAGCATGCATTTAGCTATCTCCCGAAAATGTTCACTGAACTTTCCGGGGGGATCAATGAATGGAGAATGACCATTATATTTTTCTATTAGAGGAGAGAACAGTGGGGTGCCACTTGGTTGTTCTCCCATTTCCTCTCTCCATAAAGCACAACAGTGCTGTGTGTACAATGCTTGCTTGTTCTTCTATCACTGGAAATGATCACAAAAGATCATTTCCAGAGACAGAAATCTAACTCATGTGCTTAGCTCAATAGCATACTCCAGCACAGGACAGAAGACTAGGCTGTGACAGATATACCTAGGCCAAAACACGATTCTCACCTTTAATACACACCTGGCAATTGTAACACATACATTGAGGTGGATATAACTTTTCATTTTGACTCTAACAAAGATTTAATACCAATTTACAGCAAGACATGAAACCGAGTGGATACATAGTGCCCGGCACTCAGTAGCTGCATGATTAATATTGCTTGTTCAAACACATATGGAAAGGTCACAGAATGTAAACAGCAGACTTCATATTAAAAGGTCGGAGTACAAACAAAGCACAAACATTTATTTACATGATCAAACTTATTTCTTCACATTTTAGCCCATGAAGGTCACAGAATGTTTTTTTCTTTTATAGTAAAGGAAAAATAACTGTCATATACCAGCAGTCCAGTACATTTCGGACCAGCCATTCACAGAGACTAGGAAAAGATTTCATACTGCAAAGGAACATTTACTGAGGGCATTATACATTGAAAGAAAAACTGTGGGTAGATACAAAATACACAGAAGGATTTAGATCTCTTTGTATTAAAGAACCATTAAGATCATTTTAGTTAAAAGAAACTATGGTGATTTCATGCTTTTATTGCACTGTACAGTAGCACAAAGACTGGGAAAAGCGGGTAAGCAGTACTGAAGGTCAACCAGGTCACGCACAAGTAATCGGAACAAGATGGCAGGAGGAGAGAGCATAAGGAGAAGATAGAGGACTTCATCAGTTTGCTGCTGGTTCCTTACTGTCCATCCAGCAAGCTGTGGCAGGGTACTATTGCTAATGTAATTGCAACATACGGAAAGGTTTTATTCTCATATTTGTGCTGTTGCCAGAACTGTGCAATTTTCATAACTGAAAGGGCAGAATTGCAAAGTTTTTGGCAAGTAATACCGCTGACTTTGAAGTGTTTAATCTGTGCATTTATATGTTTGCTGGAAGCCTACATTTATTATTAACTTTCTGAAGACCCCTGTAGAGCAGAACTTGAGCTTTCAGGAATAAGGATAGTACATGTGTTGTAATGCAGAATGGTGTTGATCCAACACAGAGAGCTTACTGGTAAGGTGGATAACACAGAGGTGGTCTTACCATTGTGATAGGGCACCTTAACTATCAAACCATAGGTTGGGATAGATACTTGATCAAGTTTTAATGCTTTAAATTACAACTACGGTAGTTGTAATTTTTGTTCTACTTTTGATATAGTGACAATACTCCAGACAAGGTAGCCGGTCAGGAATAAATATAATGCATCATTTTCAAGCAGCTATGAAACAAAATGATCATATAATAACTGATGTGTACTAAAACCTGCATTAAGTAGGGATAACCTTAAGTTAGTCCTTGGACACAAATGCATTAACTTCCCCCATCAACAAATATTGATATTTTTCAAACCTCCTGCCAGTCTAAGCACCTGCTTAAAAATTCTTATCCATTATCCCCTTCTATAGATCTAGAGAAAACAAACAGGCATTGAGGCTTGTAATAAATAGAGAGGCTGCATGACTCATGGAGGAATCAGTCCCTGATACAGATAAAACAAACTTAAGGGTTTTACTATGGATGGGTCAGGTGATGAGGGGAACTGATGGGAAAAAGCTGGCAGTTGTAGCTGTCCTTGAGCCGGTGAAACACGGCTGGGTATAAAAAAGAAAATTTAGTCAAGCGTCTTTAGGCTAGTGGATACCAAAGACCCCTCCAATTCCGCTCTTTAATATGGTAATGGTTATTGTGACTGTTTGATGGTTGGTAAATAAAAAGCTGCTTTGGCCATTTTTAATCTGGGTGCTTTTTAATTAAGGGGTTCTAATGTAAGGGGACTGAAAATTGACAAATTCTCTAATCACTTATCTGTATAAGTTTGTGCACCAAAAAGTATGCAGCAACTGTGATTGATTCCCCTCGTAGATCAGTCAGTGTGGTTTTGGGAGTCAGAGTGTTTCACACAAACTGGAAGTATACTTTTTGCAATGCCCTTCAATAAATCTACTTTTAACAAGCTATCCTTAAATGATATATCTCCATTTGTCTAATTTCATATTTTACCACCTGCTTACAGTTGTTACAGTGTGCACAACTTGGCGAAATAATTTTTCATTGTTAATTGCCATTCAGGAAATTCTTATCACAGTGTAAACTCAAGAGTAATTTGTCTCATCCCTGGATAATGTTATTTTAAATAGGCTGGTTAGCAAAGCTCAATCTTGTTAATGGACCCCTAAAGCTTTGTTAACTTGGACTTGCTTTGTAGCTGCCTCTCAATTACCTTGCAGTTGCCATGCTCTTGTTTGCTGCAGGTCCTGTGTGTGTTCCAGATATACTGCATGAAAAGGCCACTATAAAAAAAAGAGGGATGCGTTTTCCCAGTATTGCAGGATTGACGTCAGCTATGACCTCTGTGCACATAGGTGATAAATTAGTGACTTGAAAGAGCAGCCAAAGTATCAAGTGAATGTGTTGATGGCCAAATGTAGATATATGTTCTTTGACTTTCCTCCTCTTTAATCATAAAAAATTTGGCCTTTGCAACAACGTAGAGTGCAAAAAGCAATAGGAAAATGTAAAATGCATAAAAAGTGCATAATTCAAACAAAAAAAAGCCCTGAATGCTTACAATAAATGGTTTTTAATGTGTTACTTCACTTTGCACGGTTAGGGCTTTTCAGACTTGCCACTGATCACAGAATTTTACTGAAGGCTGAACTCTACCCCCAACTGCTCCCATTCAACTGAATGAGAGCTATTAGGAACCATTGTGTGCACCCCTTTGCATGTAGTTGCAGTACATTTTGGTTAGATTCTTGAATGCAACAAATTTGAATGTATTCTGGTTTGTGGTTGTTTTTCCTCTTTTAGAGGAAGAACTGTACCTCAACCTCAGTGGCATGCAACCTCAATCAATCGCATGATGAACAGAATAGTAGCGGGGGGTTGCCAAAAGCTGCAATTTACAACCTCAAGTCTGAAAGGGGTCTTATAATATAAATGAAAGCAATTTTCCTGTAGGTCTAATAATAAAGCAGTGAGTCTCATATTCACTATTCATGACCAGGGTAGCTCGGACCTTCTAGTCCATACTTTACCAACACCATTGTCATAACCTCCACCTCCCCCCGACCCCCACCTGCTTACCAACCACTCCCCCACCAATAAATACCCAAACACAAATCTTGGATTTAAATTGGCTGACAAGCAGCCGTTTATTTAAACACCATTAAAAAAAATTAACCATTCAAATAATTAACCAACAAATATCCAAATATTTTTAAATAAATGCCAAATAAAACTACATTTTACACTTTGATAAGCATTTATTAACATAACATAACACTCCATTATTATTACGATTATTATTAAATGAGGATTATATAATGCTTACATATTACATTGAATATAGCTTAATTCACCAACAACCTATTTCCCCTTTTAATAATACATAACAATTACAATTTTATACCCAAACAACCAGGCTGCAGGTCTCAGAAGGTAAAATACACACCCAACAGGAATTTTAACTCTTCCAACATCTCCACCTTGGCCCCTAGCTGCCCAGCACCACATCAGGAGCCATAATCATCCGTTCACCATAAAGAGGGAGACCTCACCAAAGAGGATCCCCCCTGCCAAAAACCACCACTTTTCCAATGCACTGCATCCTTGCCTTCCAAGACCCCAACCGCTAAAACGAACCAAACTGTCAACTTGTATCCCTAACAGTGGGAAACTTTTTTCTTTCAAAAAAGGGCCTCTCACTTTCGTCCAGCCCCTTTTAACTTCTCCTATTCCTAATAATTCCCTCCTACCCTACGTTCTATACTAGCCCAGCCCCCTCTAGCATCACTACCTTTTTCTTAACCCCTTAACACCCCTGGGCTAGGCCTAGCACCCTGTCATGAAGGCCCTGCGCCTACTTTCTTACGGCTACGGGCCTCTCTAGTGGAGATCACTGCGATTGAAAACATGTGGATTTAGATGATACTCCACCAAAAAGTGTTGAAGAATGTCAGATTCATTGTTTTATAAACAGACCCCTTAATTTTTTAGATAAGATGAAAATAGGGAAAAACATCTATTAGGTTTTTATAACCATGTGAGGTCTACTTGGGAAGCTTTCTATTTGCTACGTACTGTAGATAGAGAGGGTCAGGGTGTTGAGAGGGTCAGGGAAGGTCTCTAATGAAGACAAATACAGCTTTTACTTAATTGGATAAATAAAGTTTTGACTGGATATTTATTATTTTAAAATTAATTTTAAGGTTTCAATTCCAAGCTTTGTGGATCAATCTCCATGGTTTAGCAGTAAGTTATCCATAGTCACGAGAAGAGTGTCGACCACTCTTGATGTTTTTGGACATCTTAGACAAGAATCTGATTTCTATGTAGGCTCCTGTTTCGGTGGCTACTGTTAGAAGGAACAGCTGACTGACTGGTCAGAAAACCTATTCTAATTTATTTTGATTTCTAATGAGACATAGGGCCTGATTTAATAAAGCTCTCCAATGCTGAAGAAGATACACCTTCATCAGAGAAGCTGGGTGATCCAGCAAAGCTTTAATCCTTGATCTGGTCCAGGATTAAAAACATTTGCTAGCAAATAGCAAATGACTTTGAATAAATCCATTCCAGGTTTACTAGATACCCAGCTTCACTGATTAAAGTGTACTCTCCCCAGTCTTGAAGAGCTTTAATTAATCAGGCCCAAAGTATTGACAACATCTGCAAGCCTGGCTTGTTCTTCCCTTCCCTTATTTTTGCAGAACAAAATGTACTTTTAGTTAGGCCAAATTGTCCACTTTGTAGATCTTCCGCTTCACTTGGGCGCCTGTGGAAGGTCAGTTTATGCCTGCATGATTGGACATCCTACAATATCTATGATAGTAGAGGCCAAAGTCATGGAAAAATTTCAGTGATCCCCACCATAAAGAGGTCCTATAAAACACGCTTTTTTGTATTGATTATTTGATTATTTTATTTTGGTTGACCTTTGAGAATGAAAGTACACCCTTGGAGTAAAAATGTTGATTAATTACTATTGATTATTATAGTTTACTACACTCTGCATTTCATAATTTCCTTTTTGCTACCATATTACTCAGTTCTGATGGTCTGAAAAAGCATTTTCACATCCTTCCCTACTTTCCCATATTCCATTCGAAAGCGCTAATAAATCAATTTGCAGGCAGGGTAGTCAAGGGTGAGATAATGCTAATAATATGCAAACCTGCCAAATGCAGAAAATGTGTTCCATTTGCCTTTTTCTGAGTTTTATTCGATCCATTATGATCAGATTAGAGACACATGCTGACATATGTGGTGGATGAATTTGATTCCTTTATCTATAATTTTTGAATTTTCAAGGGTTGTGTATGACCTATCAGATTAAACTTTTAAGTTTGATTTTGTTCAATTAGTGGCCATAGGAAACATCGTTGATACATCAGGCGTTTGTATGAGAGATATAGTAAGGATACTGCAATAGGTGTATTGGGAATACTTCTGCTGCATTAAAAAAACATACTGCATTTAAAAAAAAAATTCCCAGATTATCCGATTACTGATATAAGGAAGTGGGATCTCCTTAAATGCTTTTTAGGTACTTATATTTACTGTGATTGCAGTGTATATGGTTAATTGACCGTGTTTTTTCTTGTTTTTATCCAATGATATGAAATAGGCTCTTACTTCTCTCACTTATATAAATGCCATGTTGATATTAAGTTAAGAAAAGGTTGTACAAACTGCACCCATTTGCAGGATGTCAATAAAAATCTGCCCTGCCATTTCCAAGAGATGGTTTGATCTGCTCAATGCAATTTTCCTAAGTAGACAAGGTTAACATAACATCAGATAGAGTCGGGAAGTTGAAGCATAATTTGTGGCAGAAAGAAATGAGATGGAGACATTCAGTGAGGAAATTAATATTGACATTTGCTTTCTAATCTTTCTTAAGCAAATGTATGTGGCACGCCATATAGTTATAGCCATGGCCACAGCAGCAAAAGTTTTTGCCTAATGCAGAATGAGAGCTCTCACCATAATTCATAACTAACATATTGGGGTTAATTTAGTAAAAGCATTTTGGCTGTTCAATAAATCATAACTTTACAAGGGTAATTTATTAAGTTTTTGAATGTGAAAAACTCATTCATGTGCAAGCAAAAATCATTTTCTCACAGTTGCGTATTCTTTGTAAAGTGATTTTTTACCACATTTACAAGTCAATTATCTCTTAGAATGATAATTCTCTTTACAAAGTGCACAGCCTCAGCTCCTAGTAAATCAACACCCCATTGACCTGAACTTAACATGTACATATTGCTGTTTATATCTTTCCTGGTATTACCAGAACAGCAAAGTCAACACAATAACAAAACAAAATCACACAAATTACTTTTGGGGACATGTTGTTGACCCACTGCCATTTTTCTTTGTGACCAAAACTAGCATTTAATTCAAACACCTCAAACTACATCTCAAAACCGCTTTTTTGAAAATCATGTTATAAAATATACAATTAGTGATTTTTTTTCATAAAATCATGGAAAGGTAGCCCACCATCGTTCACACTTGACTCAATAGGCCGTTGGCATCATTTGTATAATTTCTACAACTGCATATCTGTTGAAAAAATCTGGCTTCTGGTTTATGTATTCACAATTGAGTTTGAGGTGGAATTTAAGTTCCACTTTCAAGTTTGCATGATCAGACAGGTCATTATTGCAGAAAAGGAGAGGCAATATCCCTTTATTCAATAATGCATCAGCTTGAGTTGCCAGGTATTTTTAGCTTCCCTTGCGTGTGCAGAGATGAATGGACTGTATGGAACGTGGAACTGTATGGAAGATACATCATCCCTGCAAGGTCTATCAAAGATCAGCTGAAAGAGGAAGAAGATAGCCATGCCCGTCACTAGAACATGACACTAGACAGGTGAGCTGACCTGGGTTTAGTTTCTCTTTACCGTTATTAGATAAGGAATACCGTAGTTTTATTTAAAATCATCAGCAGAACAGTTTTGTGTGAGATAAAGATAAATGTGAGTTTAGTGGAAGGCCTGCATGACTGGGCAATCAGGGAGCAGATAGGAAAGGGTTAATATGTTGTTTGGTGGTGAGCAGGAGGTCACTTTAGGGGATTGGTAAGAAGGGGGAGGTGAGGGAGGGGTCCAGGTCATAAAAGGTTAGGCAGAAAAGGGGTAAGGTCATTAATTTTAGAGGGTACAGGAGAAAGCTTCCCACCCCATTTTGTGTTGGGTAAATAGGAAAGAAGGGTGTTATTTGAGGGGTGTGTATTTATTGATAGAAGTTTCAGTGGGTTTGGGGACCCATCTTTGGTGTGGTAAGGTGGTAGACTGTGTTTAAAAGAGTTATCGTACTACAACCCGGAGAATTGGCTACTGGGAGCAATACTATCAGTTTGGAGCAGACTATCAGTGGTAATGGGGACCTTGAGGACTGCTAACCTGAGAAGATTTAAGTTGGGTAGTAAACTGGAAAGATTAATTCATAGTTAATTCAATATTAAATATATTTGTTGTTTGTTGTTTTGTTCAATATTTTGGTGTTATGTTTGATATTTTTATTTACCAGTTCTATTTATTATTTAGTGTGTATGAGAAGGTCTGTGGGCAATTTAATCAAAGATTATGGTGTGTTTATAGAATAAAGGAAGGTGGGTCAAAGGGGGTTTTGGGGGGAAAGGGAGGTCTGCAAAACTCTGTTTTGCCTTGTCGTTATGGTATATATGCATAGTGCCTGCAAAGTCCTCCAACCTCAGGGGAACAGCTAAAAATAGTGAATGTGTGGTTTGGTGGAGAGGGATGTCTTATTGTTAATTGTGAGGTTATACTACTGTTATGGTTAATGTAACAGCTAACATAACTTCAATGTTTTTGGGTTATTTCTTACTAGATGTTCATATTTTCTGTAAAAAAAATAAATAAAACTTTATTGTAAGTACTAACAGTAAAATTTTACAGCAAAGTTTACATCCCTACAGGCTGAAATTACTGATACTTTAGTAATGAAATATAGGAAATTGCTAAAAAAGAAATCGAGTTAGTAAAAACTGAAGCTGAAAGATGGCTTGCTAATGATATGAAGTTAGGTAATCTTAATGAAATGAAGGTAATCTGAAAAATATTTTACAAGTATGTCAATTCAAAGAGGAACAATAACAGTAATATAGGGCATGTAAAAGACAACTTGGAAACTATAACTGTGGCGGACAAATCAAATTTAGAAAGTGTAAGGGAGTGACAGACAGTGAGGTTGCAGTGCAGTTGCCACCTCCTCATGCCCTGAACTTCAGCAGCTACTATCTCATGCAGAAAATGAATCAGGATTGCAGTCAGTGGTTCATTGGTGTTTGGTAAACCACTGATTCTAACAACCCGCACAGTAGTGTGGGCGACCAAGCCTGTGGTTCCAGAAGCATCTGTGAATTGTGGATAATTTATGGATATTGAAATATTTATATATTTTTTACAAGCTTACTGAGCTTTGTAGCTGCAGGCAGTGTGGAGCGATTTGCCACTATGGAACAGTTCACGTGAAAAGTACTTAAGAAAGTTTTTCAGTTCATTCTGTTCCTTCCTCCCAGAAATATTTAAGCAGCCTTCTAATCGCTAGTGTACACTGAGAGCACATGCACTAGTGGGGGGAGCAGGGGGAGCTTTGGAAAAACCAAAGTCAATGTATTAAAACAAACCTGAAGAAAAAAAAAAGAAAAAAAAATAACTTTCCACATACTCACTAGTGGCATGAACAGCAGGGATCACCCAGCCATGTATCTGCTGACCACTAAATGGATCTGGAGAGAGCTCAATAGATCTGTGGAGTATGTTTCTTTATCTTCATTTCTTCACATATCTCTAAACAAACAAACTGCATGTGCAGTTTTGTGAATGATTTGTGTAATACATTTGATTTCTATATTAACTATTAACTTTGTTAACAATATTTACCTGCAAGCATCCCCATACTATGTAATGCATAGGGGGGGCCGGTGGAGCATTGAAAGAACTAACTTCAATTACTTATCATAAACCCTAAGGCAGAATAAAAAAATAAAAAATACTTCCACATACTCCACAGGGACATGAGCAGCTTGGATCATCTAGCTATTTATCTGCCGACCACTAAATAGATGTGGAGTGAGCTAACTGTGGAGTATGTGCAGTCATCTTTATTTCTTTCTTTGTGGAGCTTCTGTACAGCAAATTGCCAGGTGATGATGATAGACTTTGAATAATACTCAAGAATATTATCATGAACAGCCCAAAAAATTTGTAGAATTGAAAATTAGAAAACTAAAGTTGAGAAGTCCATTGGCTGACTGGGCAGGGTCTGGTTGTTAAGGAGTCATACCTACCAGTGAGGTTGGTCGATGCCTATACCTCCCTCTTCTAACTTGCTACAGAAGTATGTAGCTAGGTAGGAAAAGCCAGATGCTAGTAGGACAACAAGCAGAAAAGCAGTAGCAGTTGGAGTAAGTTTGTGTTGTGTTTTAAATTACAACAAATATTACACCTAAGATCTGGGTGTCATTCTTTTAGAAACTCCATGGAAACTCTTCCTTGGTAAGGGGTACTATGTACTTATTTCTGAACATATTTCCTATGGAGTGGGGGCAGCTAAGTAGGGGTTCCCATATCCAAGGGGTTTCCAGGGTCCAAAATGTATCCACCTACAACCCCTGCAAAGATTTTTTTTTTTAGGGGGGGGGAAGGTATTGGGGAAAGGACCCCTTCGGCCACTTAGTAACCAGAACATGGGGGGAACCAGGGTTTTTTTTTGCCTTCCTCTGGACCAACTATGTCCATAGGGCTTTATATCTGGGATTTGTTTATTTCCCTAGTGGTTGAACTTGATGGACTTTTTTCCTTTTTCAACCGAACTTACTATGTAACTGGTATGTAATCTGGTATCAACAGGAGGGGTACACAATTACGTCTACCCTCTTTTTGTCCAACCATACCAGTTTCCTTGCTGGTAGTCTAGTTTTAATATTAGGGGGTCCCTGTATCCTTTTAATTTTTTTACTTTTTTAATATAAAAGACATAAAACTGCATGTACGGATGTACTAGGATGCTAATATCCTAAATTTCAATTAAAATATTACATCCAAACATCCTCTTCTCTTTAAAAACACATTTTTACCCATTAACTTTGAACTTAAACAAAGACATGTTTTTCATTTTGTTTCTATGGCCTCTTTCTTGCAGTAATTTGGCTACAATAGTATGTTCAGGGGCTTTGCAATTAACTCAAAATTCAGCTGGCAGCTTTAAAACACATTTCCCTGACTATGCCTTAACCTATAATAAATAGCATAATACTATCACAATAAATAGGAAACAAAATCCTCCTACAGATCATTAATCTGGACCAGAAACATTATAACAATGTCTATTTAGGACATAAATATCTTCCATTCTTGCATTTTTTTTCATTTGCTGCAGTGTTAATTTCCCCTAGCCTAGGGAGAGTGAAACAACTGGCCTTTTAAAAAAAGTCCTTAGAGAGAGAACAATAACAAGGTGTTTTAGTAGATAAGTCACACACATAATCACACACATGATAGCCCAATTGCTATAAGCCTCTATTTGTATCAGGCAGATGTTTAATTAGAAGTTATAAATCTGTCTTTTCCTAGAGGTCACATCAATGCTGCAGTGGAAGGCATTAAAATATTTCTTGTATAACTGGCTTCAAGTCCCAGTGCTGCTCGCATCTTAAGGGAGACCATCAGTAAGCATCATTTATAGCTAAAAAAGCAACGCAAAGTATTCTCCAAGTGAGTTTCAGAAAACAAACTATAACTCTTTCTATAAACATAATACCATTTATTGTGTCCCATATGGCACATATGCAATTAGAGCTTTTTTTCTCTACATATCTTATCTGCTTAAATCTAAACCATGGAAACAAAAAAATTCAACCTAGTTCCCAACATGCAGTTTGAGTTTTTCCTTTGGAGATTCTCCATAAGCATTACTGTCAATCATGATTGAATATTGTTGGTAGGTACAAGCCTATACATCCTGACAATGTCGAAAACTGGATGGCTGTTCATTTTCAAATTATCTGTTCTCCAATTGTAGGTGTGGTGTAAATAATGTGAGGGTTTTTGTGATCTGCAGCTAGACTACAGCCCATCAATTCAGTCAAGATGCAGACGTTTGATTTCCATTAGAACA
Organism: Pyxicephalus adspersus; assembly: GCF_032062135.1. Taxonomy (NCBI): domain Eukaryota; kingdom Metazoa; phylum Chordata; class Amphibia; order Anura; family Pyxicephalidae; genus Pyxicephalus; species Pyxicephalus adspersus. The sequence continues at coordinate 23,918,258 of NC_092864.1, read as the reverse complement.
CATGAAGAATGTATAGAACTTACTATAATTGGAAAATGGCTGAATGAGCCTTTGTTTTTTATGCATCGAAGGGAGAACCGCATGAGGATTCAAATGCATCTAAATGAAAAAATGGCCGGTGTGATGCCAATAGTACAATTTATAAATATACTTCTAAGTGTTCCCGTATTTTTGACTGTGAATAAACTTGGGTTTTCACTAAGACGTTTGTCCCAGTAGTGTGAGTTTGGAGTGGTGGGTGGTGATAAATATTTGGGACAACTGTTTGAGAGGTCTCTTCTCTATTGGACAAGGAGTGGTGACATATTGGCAGAATGTCTCCTTTTAGATGATAGCTACAAGAACATGGCCTACTAAAGGATCACAAGTATTTAAGCCTTTAGTAAGTACCTATGTATGTTACCCATGGGAAAAAGACTGGCAGAAACAGAAGTTAAGCTCATAAACTTTCTTAGCTGTCATGTTTTAGGAATAATAACCAAAGTTTATGGAAGAAAAACCAAATGATTAACCAAATGATTAACCAATGATTTGGAAGTTGAAGTTTGAGATGTCAACCATTAGTCAGAATAATCTTTGCTGGAATGAATCATAGATCAGTCTCTATTTTAGGACCAACATTCAAATAGGGTATCTTAGGTTCCTTTATGTTACTCCCAATATTCTGCTTTTCAGCAAAAAACTTGTACAGGTAATTTTACTAAAGTGCTAAAGGAAGAACCAATTCTAAGATGAATCTGCCTGCAAATTACATCCCAGTGGCACAGGATATTTCAGTGTGGCCTATTACAACAAGTGAATGTATTTAGTGAGCTACTAATGCTATCTAATAAACAAAAATGTGGGAAAGTTAAATCAATTTACCTTATAAAAAAACTCAAGATTTACTTTCAGACTGTAATGTTTAAGCTGAGTTGCAACATCAAGTTAACAATAAGAAAAAACCTGCCATCAACTTGTGTGCAATGAAAATCGTTTATTGCCCAGGAGTGGCCCCCCAAATGTCGTTATCTTAGCATGTTGCTGATAGTGAAAATGTAATCATGCTCAGTGCAGAGGCGCCTACTGTTTACCTGAAACACTGCAGGTTTTATACAAAAAAACAAAAATTAGTACCTAACGTATTCTGGGAGAACAAAATTGGGATTTGAGATATTCTGACTTCAGCCTCTTTTCAGAGGGCTAAGGCCAAGTTTAGGAATGACATCAATGAGGTACTCTAACATATAAAAGCATAACATATTGTCACAATTATAATATATATAATAATAAACTAAATATAATTGTGAATAATAAATATTATTAATATAATAAAAGAATTGTGAAACGTATATTAAATCATAATTATGCATGTAATCACCATAGTAAAGACCTTTCATCAAATTTTTTTAATTATGCAAAACAATTTTATATAAAGAGATTTTTTTTTATTTGGAAGGGGAGGATCCCTGAATGGTAAACCTGCAGCTGTGGTCAAAAAAGTACCTATTTCACTGCACATGCTTGAGATCAACACATGTTCTTGTGCCTGCATAGTGAGAGATAGGTTGATGTCACAAGACGTCACAAAGTAGTAAGAAGATGGCGGTGCACGGTGTCCAGCCAGCAGCGGAAAGAAGAAGAAAGATGGGAATTGATTAGACCAGGATTGTGGACAGTTCTGCTTGAAT